>NC_050453.1:58919020-59056120 GCF_903995425.1 Onychomys torridus
GTAGCCCCAGCTGTCCTGGAACTCACTCTGTAGATCAGGCTGGCCTCGAACCCACTGAGATTGACTGCCTCTGCCTTCTGGGATTAAAGGCGTGTACCACCACCACCACCACCACCACCACCACCACCACCACCACTTGGCTACTTACTGTCTGTGTTATGTGTAGGAATTCCTTTCATTCCATGCCAAGCTTGCCTGGTAGGTGGAACTCCTCCTGCTTTACAGATGGGGAACTGATCTTTCAGCTAGTAAATTAGCTGGAATTAAAACCCAGATTTGGGAGGTTTTTTTTTTTTTTTTTTTTTTTTTTTTTTAAGATTTGTTTGTTTATTATGTATACAGCATGTTTGACTGCAGGCCAGAAGAGGGCACCAGATCTCATTACAGATGGTTGTGAGCCACCATGTGGGTGCTGGAAATTGAACTCAGGACCTCTGGAAGAGCAGTCGGTACTCTTAACCTCTGAGCCATCTCTCCAGCCCCTTGGGAGGTGCTTTATCCTGTTGGTTGAACTTAAGTAATCAGAGAGGAGCTGACTTGTTCTGCCCGTCAGCACCTCTGCTTCAGGAGTACGGAGATCCCTCTCCCAAGTTCACTTGCGGTTTACACGTGCACCTACACCACACACACACACACACACACACACACACACACACACATGCTTAAAAATATACCTTTTTAAAAATTAAAATAATGCTATCCTAAAGATGCCTTTAATCCCAGCGCTTAGGAGGCAGAGCCAGGAGGATCTTTGTGAGTTTGAGGCCAGCCTGGGCTACAGAGCAAATTTCAAGACAGCCAGGTCCACACAGAGAAACCTGTTTTGAATAAAAAACAAAAACAAACAAAAAAAAGGAGAAAGAAAAACATTTTAAAGAATCTTGATTTCTAATTATGATGATGATGATGATGTCATGCACTTGATAGTGTGTGCAGAGTCAGAGAACAACTTTCTGGAGTCCATGGTTTCCAGGATAGAATTCAGGGCACCAGAGTTGTACGGCAAAAGCTTTTCCTCACTGAACCATCTCGCCCTTTCTCTTTCTTTCTTTTTGAGACAAGGTTTCTCTGTGGCTTTGTGCCTTTTTCCTGGAACTCTCTTGGTAGCCCAGGCTGGCCTCGAACTCACAGAGCTCCGCCTGGCTCTGCCTCCCGAGTGCCGGGATTACAGGCGTGGCCTCCACCGCTATCTCATTCGCTGTTTCGTCAGAGGCTAAGGATGGCTCAATGGCGGAGTGTTTGCTTAGCACGTTCAAGGCCCCCAGTTCAGTCTCCAGCACTAAAACAGTTTGGTGTGCTTTGCACTCTCACCCTCTTACACATTACTCCTCACCCTCCACCTCTGTGAACACCAAAGTGCGCATACACGCTCACACACGCACCCCGCGTGGGGAGAGCCACGCATCCCAGGAATGTAATGATTCAAAAAGGGACCAGGGCCTTTCCCCAAATGTGGGGAAGCTGCCTTTGTCAAAGTAAGATAACAGCAACAAAATCCTACTTGAGTGGCTTGTTTGGGTAGAAAAAGAAAAGAATGTTTCCTATCCCTAATGTGGGAACAGTAACAGCGAGTCTCCCAAGATGCAGCCCCCCAACACACACACTTTGCAGTCTGAACTACAGAACAACCCTTTACACCCCTACACCACCAATAAATAACTATTATCTGTAAGTCCAGGGGTCCTTGCCTCTTATCCAGCTGTGGTCACATCCATAGCAATGTCACAGCTCAGGAAGGCAGAGTACGCTTTCTGATGCCACTGCCGCCATGTTTAATCTTTCTAGAGTCTGCTGTCTTAGCAGTGGATCTCCACAGATGGGTCGCAACCCCACTAGGGGGTCCCATATCGGATATCCTATACATCAGACATTTACATTATGATTCATAACAGTAGCAAAATCACAGTTATGAAGTAGCAACGAAATAATTTCATGGTGTGGGGGGGGTCACCACGTAAGGAACTGTATTAAAGGGTCGCAGCATTAGGAAGGTTGAGAACCACTGCTCTAGAGCAAAGCCCATAAAACTTAAACTAAGTTCTATGCCAGCACCTCAGGAATGGGGTGGGTGGCGAGGTAGGGAGTAAATGAGTTTATGACTGCAGGAGGAAATGACAGTATTCACAGGTGCAGAACACCAGCAGCCTTTTGACTCCCACACCCCTAATCTGCTGAAGGCCGTTCTGAACTTCCCACATTGTTCTCCCAGCCAGCTGTGCGATGCACACTTAGGAGGCTGCAGCAGGGGGATTTCAAGTCCTCGTTAGACTGATCTCCATAGCAAGATCCTGGGGAGGTGGGGACCTATTCCCTTCAGATGGAGAGCCCAATCATGTGGCTATGCCCCTGGCATATGGGAAGGAGGAAGCCACTCCCTTGGCTTCTGGCCCAAAGGCCTCACTTCTCTGACAGTTCAAGGGTTGCCTGCCCTATTCTTCCCATCCCCATTGCCTCTGTGTCTCCTGGATTTTCTCTTAGTGACGACATGGGCCATATGCTAATCCTTCTCTTCTCCCTCAACTTGCCTTGAGCCCCGTGGGACAGCAGTTTACAAACTGGGTGCTGCACTTGGACTTGGCAGCAGCGACAGCAGCAGCATCACATGCACAGGCTCTAAGTTTTCACAGTGGAGCAGATGGCAGGCAATGTACTTGCCGTTCTTGGACCATCTGATTAGACAGTTTAATGCTCACTAATCTCTGACTCAAGGGGTGCTCGAGGGGGGCCCTCTCAGCCAAGACAAAGGTGAGTAGGTCATCAGGGGTAGGGCACCAGAATGATCTGGAACTCCATTAAGTCCACATTGAGGGCACTATCAAACACAGGGAGTTGGAAGACATGATCTGGCTGATGAACCTGTTGTAGGTCAAGTGCTCAGTGTCCAAGCTGCAGGGACAGATACCATAGAGGGTCTTGTTGTTTGATGAAGGTCCAGTCTGAGAACTTGAGGGTGGTCTGGGGGTTAAGGCTGGAGCTGTAGGGCTCTACAAGTACTGTGGACATGTGGGGTGGATAGACAGCCAACTCCAACTTGGACTTCTTAGCAGGGAGTTAAAGCCTAAGTCTGAACTACCTCACAGCTCCAGAAGGACAGCAAGCTCTGGGCACCATGTATGGTATGTCTAGAGAAGAGACAGCATTGTTAAGGGTACAGGTATTATGTCCCTTGTTCCCAAACACTCTCTCTCAGAGAACTCTTGACTGTCCATATAGTGATTATTACCTACATACAACTTCATTCCCTTCCACTTAGTAAAGTCCCGTTTATACTCCTATATCTTATATGTAGAATGGTTTGACAAGCCTATATAGATATAGAAATTCTATAATCAAACCAGTCAAGATATAGAAATTCCCATCACCACCCAAATGGCTCATATCCTGTGTTTTACCTCTGTAGAGCTAAGGAAAGAATACTTCCAAGAGGCTTGGAGTTCTTGACAGACAAGTGACCGAGACAGGCATGGTGAGATGGTTGAATCTATACAAAGCCCCAGGCTCACACCTCCCTGGAACCTCAGAACCTGCAGGTTTACCAAGTACCCTAGTCATTCTGATGTTGTTCCTTGGGCCAGAAAAGTATTTATCTCATGCCTAATAGCACATACATGCCTAATGGCAGCATAAGAAAGGTGTTTTGGCGGGGCGGTTGTGGCGCACGCCTGTAATCCCAGCACTCGGGAGGCAGAGGCAGGTGGATCTCTGTGAGTTCGAGACCAGCCTGGTCTACAGAGCTAGTCCAGGACAGGCTCCAAAGCTGCAGAGAAACCCTGTCTCGAAAAACAACAACAACAAAGGTGTTTTGTTTCCCTTCTTTCTGAGGAGGGGCACACAGATACTGGCGGCCCTAGTTTCCACTGAAGCAGCAGAGCATGTCTACACCATCCCTGTAGAGCAGCAGAGCCAAAGCCCTGGCTCCCAGCTGGCCTCTCAGACTGAGGAGTAAACTGGAAAAGCACTCAAGAGCTAAGGGCGGCTCTTCCAGCTTGATCCATGGAGTCCAAGAACAACCAGCGGGCTGTTAGAAATGGATCAAAGTTCAAAGAAGGTTTGGACCAGATAGACAAGCAGGCAGCAGAAGAGAAGTCCCCCCCCCCCCCCGAACTCGGGGCAGAGCAGGTTATTCAAGCTTCCAAACCCAAATCCACGCCAAGCAGGACACATAGCTCCCCCTAGGGGAAGCTGGGCGGACAGAAAGGACAGAGGAATGACGTCTGCCGCATCAGCCCCAAGCTGTGTGGTTTCCCTTTTTCCTCTAAGTAGTAATCTTCTAAGCCAGGGAGGGAGGGCTGCGGATGCAATGACCTCCTGCAGGAGCCAGGGACACTTGGTTCTGTGCACCGGTTTTCAGATTCATTCCATGGCCAGACCGATGATCTCTTCTACCATGGTACATGGCAGCATTTTCTTGCTGCTCAGAATGGAAGAGCTGCCAATGGTTGCCAGCTCCTACTCCATCTTAAGAGGAAGGAGAAAGGCAAAGGCAAAAGGGACTAATCTCGTTTCCTGAGAGGGCTCTAGGCCCCTACAAGCTTTGCTGTGACATGGCACAGGTGCAGCAGAGTGATGGACATGCTGATCTCCATGGGCCCACTTTTTTTGGGGGGGAGGGTAGATTTGAGACAGGGTTTCTCAGTGTAGCCCTGACTGTCCCAGAACTAGTTCTGTAGACCAGGCTGAACAGGCTGACCTCGAACTCACAGAGATCTGCCACCCCCTCAGCTGCAACATCAGGCTCCAGGTCCATGAAACAGCCAGGGGTGGGTGTGGGGGTGCTCCCCAGACTGTCTCACTGAAGGAGGTGTTGAAAGAATCCTGTCTGCACCCCAGGATCTTGCCTGTCAGCATGGTGTCATGGGCTGTGTCCAGCTCTAGGCCATGGAGCCCCTGATATCAGCAGGCATGCCCACCTGCACCTTGGCTTGGTAGGGAGAATGGGAATGCATTCAATCTGGTGGGAGAACAGAGCTGAGTGACATGCTGTGAGCATGTAGGGAGCAGGAAGGAACCTGAAAAGCCGTTCCTAAGAAGAGCCCTTCTTTTTCTTCCCTGAAGGCTGAAGCCCTGTATTGTTTGGTCTGAAATCCCAAAGTTGAGGTTCTCTTTTTAAAGCATCCCTATCCTCAGAGACAAACAACCTCAGGAGCTCACTTTCTTTCACTTAAGAAGACAGTGAGGCTGGCGGTGGTGGCGCACATCTTTAGTCCCAGCACTCTGGAGGTAGAGGCGGAGGATCTCTGTGAGTTGGAGGCCAGCCTGGTCTACAGAGCGAGTTCCAGGACAGCCAAGGCTGTTGCCGGAGAAACTCTGTCTCAAAAACCAAAAGCCAAAACAACAACAGCAAAAGAGTTAATATGCCTGGGTCTTGCAAGATAGGAACCAGAGAAAGTTAAATCCAACCAACCAGATGCTAGTGCATTGTGTCCCCTCTGTGGTCACTGGCAAGTGAAGAGTCCTGTATGCCAAGACAGGTCTACCTGAAACTTTCAGCTTCCAGCACTGGGCCTAGGAGAGGTCTCCTCCACATTCCAAAGGGACAGAAATCAAGTGAGGTCTGAAGAAGTTACAGCCAGTCTTCAAATCTGCCTCCTACAGTAGAGAGATTGAACACAGGCTGGTTTCACATTCAAGGATCACACAAGAGGCCAGAAGACAGACCCATCACACCTTTCAGCTCTCCTCACTGAGGTAAATTTTATAATGCTCATTCATTCTCTCTCTCTCTCTCTCTCTCTCTCTCTCTCTCTCTTTGAGACAGAGTTTCTCTGTGTAGTTTTGGCTCCAGTCCTGGAACTCACTCTGTAGACCAGGCTGGCCTTGAACTCACAGAGATCTGCCTGCCTCTGCATCTCTAGTGCTGGGATTAAAGGCGTGCACCACCCACCACTGCCCAGCTCATTTTTAAAAACATCGTGTGTGTGTGTGTGTGTGTGTGTGTGTGTGTGTGTGTATGTGTGTATGCTGTATGTATGTGTGATGTATGCCCACATGTGTATGCTTGTACCTGTGGCCACAAGGAAGCCAGAGGACATAGGGTGTCCTGATCTACCACTCTCCACCCTATTCCTTTGAGACTGTCACTTACTGAGGCAGAAGCTAAGCTGGAAGCCACCAAGCCCCAGGAATCTGTTGTCTCAGTCCCTGTCTCAGTCAGGGTTTCTATTGCTGCGATGAAACACCGTGACCAAAAGCCAGTTGGGGAGGAAAAGGTTTATTTGGCTTACACTCCCACATTGTAGTCTTATCATGGAAGGAAGTCAGGACAGGAACTCAAACAGGGCAGGAACCTGGAGGCAGGAGCTGATGCAGAGGCCATGGAGGAGTTCTGGCTTGTTTCCCATGGTTTGCTCAGCCTGCTTTATTACAGAACCCAGGACCATCATCTCAGAGATAGCACCACTCATAATGGGCTGGGCCCTCCTCCATCAGTCATAATTAAGAAAATGCCTTACCAGAAGCAGGTGGATCTCTGTGAGTTTGAGGCTGGCCTGGTCTACAAAGTGAGTTCTGGGACAGCCAGAACTCTTATACAGAGAAACCCTGTGGGGGGTAGGGGGAGGGGTGGAATGTCTTACATCTGAACCATCCCCCCACCCACCCACCCACACACAAGGCTTGTAGCCCTGGCTGTCCTGGAACTCACTCTGTAGCCCAGGCTGGCCTCAAACTTAGAGATTCCCATGCCTCTACATTGAGTGCCAGGACTAAAGGTGTGTACCAGCATCTACATCTGAATCTTATGGAGAATTTTCTCAGTTGAGGTCCTCTCCTTTCAGATGACTCCAGCTTCTGTCAAGTTGACATAAAAATAGGTAGGACAGTCCCCACGGTGCAGAGGTTACTGACACATGATGGGGATCCGAACTCAGGTCCTCAGGCTTGCATAGTGACACTCAGAGCCACCTCTCTAGACCTCCTTCTCATTCTTCACCCTAACACCCATTCCAGAGGACCAGGGGTTTAGTTTGGCTTTAGACAGGATCTAAAGGCCTAGCTCTGGCTGGCCTCAGACTTGCTCCCATGATCCAGCAGCCTCTGCCTGTCATCACACCTTGTCAAAAGTCTTGTTTTAACTGTCATTTAATATTTGTGACCATGCTGTCTTGGACAAAAAGTGCCAAGCAGGAATGGGGGAATCATTAGGAAAGTCTCCAGTGTCTGTCAACTCGTTCCTTACAGAGAACTTCAGGTCACTGGTGGCCTTTTATATTTATTACTTTGTCAGAAAAGAAATTCAGACCAAGCATTCACCCAGGTGTTACTGTTTCCCTTGTCTGTCTAGGAGGTCATAGGTTTCCAATACTGGGCTGGAATGAAGTCGATCACAGCAGCCGGGTCAGTCCCCCAAAGTGTCACAAAATTGCATAGCATATTTCACTGGCAAGCATTTGAGACAGAGTGGCTGTGCTTTAGTTATTTGTACATATTTAGATTGCATGTAATACTTGGCATGTGTTACATGGTTTGAAAGAATCTATTTTTAAAAGCTTGGATCAGTTGTAACATTGTATCAATTTGATGTAATGTTGGTGCTTGTGAAAAGTCTTTAATGGCAAATTGGACTGTTCCCAAGTTCCACTAAGCTATCCTAAAATTTGATTCACATGAAAGGAGGAAACTCACTAACCAGCTATTTGGCGCACAGAATCTGTTTGACCGGGCCGAGGACCTCCCACACACAGAAGAGTCCTTCTACAAAGGCAGAAGCAACAGTTTCGAGGTCTTAGAACTATCCTCTAGGATAGCCTCAGGGCCTTTAAGAGGGATTGGAATATACTTGGAGATCGGGAAATCCCTATGGACGACGGGGACCCGCCGTAGAGTTTTAGCAGAGGGACCCAAGTCCTTCAGTACCAAAGAGAAGAGAGCAAAGGACACTATTCTCCAGACACCGGGAGTTCTGGGCAGTTCCGGGATCCCAGGGCGTGACCCTGCCGCGGAGGCTCCGGCTAGACAAAGGCTCCTTGGCGCAGCGGGTCTGGAACTGGGGAAACCTGTCTGAGAGCCCTCAGCATGTGCCCCCAGGTCCCCAGGCGAGGAGAGCCGAGCAAAGGCGGTTTCAAGGTCCCCCGCAAAGCAGTGCGGGATCCTGGGTTCGCGCCCTGAAGCCATCCTTCCCGCGCAGCACAATCACGGCTCCTGCTAGGCGAGGACAGCGGAGGACCGCGGCAGCCCACGGACGCGCTGCGCCACCACTGGGCACACGGTGGCCGCCCTGCGCATGGCGCTGGGCCGTCTGCAGCCAGGCCGGTCCTTCCATCTGCTATTGTGTGGCTGCATACTGTGTCGCCAAAGCCGGTTATTGGGCAGTCAGTCTTTGTAAAGGCCTGCGATTGCCTTCCTTTCCAACTACACCCTCCGTGGGAATGTGCCCAGATGATCCAATCTTTTGGGGCACACCTTCATTCTGTCCTTGCCTTGGGGTTTTACCCCAGTAACACCGCGGAGCTCATTCGGAACGTGAGCAAACCTAGGAGGTTGGTTGAGACTCTTTGGCAAGCACTAGAGAAGAAAAGAACGAGGTACTAAAAAAACGAGGTACTAAAAAAACGCGGTCCTAGGGTTGGGGATTTAGCTCAGTGGTAGAGCGCTTGACTGGCAAGCACAAGGCCCTGGGTTCGATCCTCAGCTCAGACAAACAAACAAACAAACAAACAAACGAACAAACAAATCGCGGTCCTGGCGAGCTAACGAGGTGGGACCAGATGGAGAGGGGCAGGGTGTGGGGGTGAGCAGACAGGTGTGGGAAATGGCACACTGCAGGTGTTGGTGATGGCATTTTAACCCTCCCTTTGACTGAGGCAGCTGCTCGCCCCGGTGACTCAGACCAGATGCTATTTGTATGTTTTGTTTTTTTTCCCCAGGGGTGAGTCCTTAATTGTTCTAGCTCAGGGCCCCTCTCCAGGTAGCTGAGCTGGAGTTTTACTTCAGAATACCTACGCATTATAAACTAGACCCTTTACTACCTTGGGAGGGTTAATTGGTAGGTACTTGTTTTAACAAACTCTGGACGTTTGTGTAGCACCTTCACGAGAGGAGCCCAAGGCATCTGTCACTGAAGTTGTGCAGTCAGGCTCGGACACTTGAATCGCTAGAGGGCAATCTGCAGTTGTAATGACTTTCTCAGTGCCAAGTATTTTTGGATCCCTGGTAGCAGGTTTCTCTGCCGATGCAAAGCAAGACAAATTAAAAGTCTAGGTTTAATGAGCAAAGCGCCCCAGGGTGACTCTCAAGCCCCTCAGAAGTGAGGTGGTGGAGGAGGGAGTAAGGAGGAGGGAGGAGGAGAAATCACGTGGCAGGTCCAGGACCCCAGCTAGCTTAAATTCCATGTAGGTGGTGTGGTCTTGAGCAGTTCAGGGAAGGAGCCACTGCCGGGCGGGCTTTCTGAGAAGGGCAGGGTTTGGAATGGGGTTGGGGGGAGGGAGGAGGCCAAAGGGATCTTCCAACTGAACACACGGGGAAGATCCAAAGTCACTGTGACATTAGACCAGTTGCCGCTTGGATTCCTGCCTCCATCTTCCCACAAGACTAACCAAGCTATTAAACATCATCCAGAAAGATTTAAACATCAATCTTTGTTCGCGTAATTCAAGAAGGTTAAAATCCAGGATGTATAGGTTAATTTCAAATTCTGCCCTCCCCCAAAAAAGAAAATCTTTGACTTCAAAGAATCGGGCTGAAGGAGGCTGTCAGTTCTGAAGTGGAGGCACATGGCTAGGGACTAAGGAAAAAGCTCATGGATGAACGGACATTCAGGTAAGTGCTTCCGAACCTGTCATTGCCCCCAACAAAAAAGTCACATATGTTGTATTCTGCTGAATAAAAAGAAAGCTGGGTATGTGGTACACACATGCCATCACAGCCCTTGAGACTGAAGGGGAAGATTGAAGACAGCCTGGGCTACATGGTGAGGTCTTGTCTCAAAATGATAATAGCTGGGCGGTGGTGGCACACACCTTTAATGTTAAATCAGGAGGCAGAGGTGGGTGGATCTCTGTGAGTTCGAGGCCAACCTGGTCTACAGAGTGAGTTCCAGGAAAGCCAGGGCTACACAGGAAAACCATGTCTCAAAAAGCAAAAATGAATGAATGAATGAATGAATGAATGAATGAAAAGGGAGCGTCTGGCTGAGGATGTAGCTCAGCACTAACATTTAGGAGGTAAAGGCAGAAGATTGGAAATTCAAGGTCATCCTTAGCTGCAAAGTGAGTTTGAGGCCAGCCTGGGGTATGTGGGATCCTGTCTTGGGGGAGGGGGGAGTAAAGTCATAAACTTTTAATAAAATAAAACAACTGGGGTTGGGGATTTAGCTCAGTGGTAGAGCGCTTGCCTAACAAGTGCAAGGCCCTGGGTTTGAGCCTCAGCTCAAAAAAAAACCAAAAAAACAAAAAACAAACAAACAAACAAAAAAAACCAAAAGAAAAAAGAAAAAGAAAAAAGAAAAGCAAACTGAAGTCATCCATGTTAATATTCTGACCTGCCCTTTGAAATCCAGCCCCTGGGCGCCTCCCTGTGTCCTGACTCAAAAGCCTCATTTTAAGGAAAAACCCCTCTCCTTCCTCTCTCTCTTCCCCACCATGAGGCGCGCACACCTCCGCTTTCTCTCCCTTCTCTTTCTTCCTTGCCTCCCTCTTTGCTGGCTTTCTCTTCATCTATTATAATAAACTCTCCACGTGGATGCAGCGCCTGGGTGTGAATGACTTTCCATCCCCCACCCCTGCATCTATCTGCCCAGTATGTTTTCCCTCACACATGGGATACCCTGGCCTGGCCAGCTGGGGGTTCCTCACTCGTGCACATTCATAACAATCCACTCAGTCCTTTCATCTCTTCCTCAAACTGGCTGCACGTGCCAGTAGTCAGCCAATTAAGGATGTCCTTCCCTTCCTGCTGAACAGTCAGCCCAGACCACAGAGGCAACTATCGCCCAGAGTACTGGAGATGGGCATCCACAGTGTCACTTGTGGAAATTACACCACCCTCTCTTGTGACACACTTCTTTACATCCAACCTCTTTTTTTTTTTTTTTTTAAATTTTTATTTTCTGGAGCTGAGGATCGAACCCAGGGCCTCGTGCTTGCTAGGCAAGTTCTCTCAGCACTGAGCTAAATCCCCAACCCCGGAACTAAGCCTCTTAAGGGTCTATGGATTTAGTTAAGCTTGGAGGCAGTTCAGACAACATAAGTTTTACATCTCTCATCCCTTTCTATTTTGTATTATTATTATCATCGAGACAAGGCCTTGCTAGGTAGCTTTGGCTGGCCTGTAACTCACCATGGAGACAAGGCTGGCCTCTAATTCACAGAGATCTGCCTGCTTCTGCCTCCAGAGTGCTGTGATTAATTTATGTGCCACTATACCAGCTTCTCACCTCTTAAATAAATAAATCTAATTTTATTATGTGTGTGCACACATGTGCACGTGTCTCCATTGGGGAGAGTGCACGTGAAGCCAGAAGACAACTTTCAGGAATTGCTTCCCCTCTAGGTTCTCAGGATCAAGCTGTCAGGCTTTTACCCTTTGAGCCATGTTTTCAGCTCTGTCTCCTCTATCTTACCTCACTGATCTCAGCTCCTGGGCCACATCAAACACACTACTTCCACACAACTCTTCAGGAACTTAAGATATTCCAAAATATTTCCACCTCACCGGACTCGGAAGGTCAGCTTGAACTGAAGACATGTAGGGTGTCCTGACCAGCCTATACATAGCCCTTAGCTGCATGCCTCCTCCCTTCCTCCACTACCATACAGACATAGGATAATATGAATGAAAACGAAAGCCGCTGTTAGTTTGACCAAGGGAGGGGCAAAGGAAGATGGACAGAATTTGTAGGAACAAGAACATCTTGTCCAGTGAGTAGTAAAGTGTCAACACATGGCCGTCAGGATGGCTCAGGATAAAGGCATTTGCCACCAAGCCTGGTGACTCAAGTTTGATCCCTAAGACTCCCTCGGTGGCAAGTGGTCACTAACTCCTACAAGTTGTCCTGTGGAGATCTGTCCTTGAGAATGGAGTGGGAGAGCAGGGTCAAAGTAAGTAGTGAGCACCTAGGCATGCTTTCCTTCCCATTCTAAACCAGGGCCGAGGCTGCACACGCTTGTAGCAGGAATCTTAGAAGGTCTTATTAATAAAATCAAACCTGAGACCAGTTATTGGGGTGAATGCTGGAAGATCAGAGAGACAGAATAAGCCACAGCTTCCTCACCTCTCCAGTTCCTCAGCTGGTCCTGTTTCCTCAGACTGCAAGCTTCTGTGTCCTCATCCCAATGGCTCTCAGCTGAACTGCTGCTCCAAAGCCTAAAAGCTTAGCCAGCCAAACGCTTAACCAGCCAAATGCTGCTAGTTTCTGGCCTTTACGCCTTATATATCTTTCAGCTTTGTGCCATCACTCCCTGGGATTAAAGGCGGGAGTCACCCTGCTTGGATGTATCCTTGAACACACCGAGATTCAGGTAGATCTCTGCCTCTGGAATGCTAGGATTAAAGGTGTGTGCTACCACGGCCTATCCTCTATGTTTAATATTGTGCCTGTTCTGTCTCTGACCCCAGATAAGTTTATTAGGGTGCACAATATTTTGGGGAACACAACACCACCACACACGCTTTTACAAGAGAGTTACCAATGCAAACAGCTCAGCACAGTTGAAGATGGCGCCTACAGCCCACTTTCCTTTACTTACCATCTTATCGAGATTGGATGAGAAAGACCTGGTTTTCCAGTCTTCGAGAAGACCTTTTTTACAGGGTAAGCTTCATAGGGTAACACTTGAGAGACAGGAATATACTATGTAGACCTGGATGGCCCAGTACTTACTATATGGACCACGCAGGCGTCTACCTCCCGTTCACTGGGATTAAAGGCCATGTGCCACCATGCCCAGCTGATTCTGTGAGGCTGTTTTTGTTTTTATGTGTATGAGTTGTCTGCATGTATGTCTGTGTACCACATTCTTGCCTGGTCCTGGAAGAGGACAGAAGAGGGTGTCAGATCCTCTGGAACGAGAGTTACAGACAGTTGTGAGCTGCCACCATATGGTTGCTGTGAACTAACATGAGTCCTCGAAACAGCAAGAGGCACTAACTGCTAAGCCATCTCTCCAACCCGATTCTGTGTTTTCAAATGACAATTTTGTAGAAGTAAATGGGCCCTGGCAAAGTCAGGTGCACTTGACAGTAGGAACTGCAGGGATTTGTTATTTGCTAGGTATTACAGCCAGACTGGAATTGCAAGGACCTGCACATCCAGCCTGGAATTGCAGAATGTTGTAAACAGAGCCCCAGACCTTATTGAGCAGGTCTCCCTCCAGACCTTAGCAGACCTTAGCACAGCTGACTCCGTGGTGGAAGTACCATTCAGGCTGTAAAATCAACATGTAGACAGCACCATCTGCCAAAACTAAAACAAAGGCCCAATCCATCAAAGTCCATAGTTCTGAGAAAGTCTCTAAATGTACTAACATTGCTTTCTGGCTTCTGTAGTTCCACCTGTCTTTTGTTGTTTTGTTTAATTTTACTTTATGTGCATTGGTGTTTTGCCAGTGTGTACATGTGTGAGGGTGTCAGATTACCTGGGACTGGAGATATAGACAGTTGTGAGCTGCCATGTGGGTGCTGGGAATTGAACCCACGTCCTCTGGAAGAGCAGCCAGTGCTCCCAAACCACTGAGCCATCTCTCCGTTCCCTACTGTTTTTTTTGTATGTTGTTTTTTGTTTTGGAGGGGTTTCTTCGAGACAGGGTTTCTCTGTGTAGTTTTGGCGCCTGTCCTGGATCTCACTCTGTAGACCAGGCTGGCCTCGAACTCACAGAGATCTGCTAGGCTCTGTCTCCCGAGTGCTGGGATTAAAGACGTGCGACACCACTGCCCGGCCTTGGCTAACTGTTCTTAAAGGAAGTATATCAACTCAGGATATTTTTGTGCTTAAAAGCTCACCCTGAAGAAGGCTGTGCTACACTGGGACCCGGAATACCCGCTGGCCAGCTAATAATGACTTCCTTTGGCTTAAAGCCATGTCTGAGCAGCGCTCTCTAGTGAACAGCCACAACAGATGCTGTGTTCCCTCTGTCCACCTGAGGCAAGCAGCAGCAGTGGTACTGCAAGTCCTACCAGAGGACCCGTGGCAGGAGAGGGACAGAGAGGTGACACTGTTTACAGACCATCTTCAGTGACGGGCCAGCCCGCCCACAGAGCTGAAGCTACTCACCACTGCTCAGTAACCACCGCTGCTCAGGACTCAGCTTTCCTCTGCTTTACACAAGTTACATGTTCTGCCAAAGACAGACAGGACCCTAACTTCACTGTTTCAATGACTTTATTAAATGAAAAGGCAGAACAGTAGTTCAGGGTTTTTTGGTCACCTGGTCAACAACATTTGGCAGTTCTTGAAAAAAAACAAGTTGAGTTTGAGGCCAGTTTGGTCTATACAGTTCAAAACAAACAAACAAACAAACAAAAACAAGAATGTGGCCAGAATATTTTTTTTAAACCAGAAATAAGTACAAATAAAACAATAAGATACGTTTAAAAAAAAAAAAAGAAAAAAAAAAAAAAACACAGAAGTGGCAAGTGTTTCTTAAAGATAAAAAATACCCAGTGTTAGTAAGGGGGCAGGAAACTGAGTGCTCTTTCCCATTGCTGAAGGAGTGGATCCACAAGGCTGCTTTGGAGAATGTGTCCATACAGCAAAGCTCTGACAACATGCCTACCCTGCAACTGCACGTCTTACAATGCAAGCCAAGGACCGGAAATACAGTTAACAGCCCTGCATGTTGTGTCATGGTTAGGAGCAGCTGGAGGCAACACAACGTGGATTACCGAAACTATAGCTCAGCAATACAATGAGCATTGGCAACAGTGTTCAGGGCTGGGTGTCTACTGATAAGGAAGACGTTCCCCTTTCGTTAAATGAAAAATAGTAAGATTGCTCTCATATTTGTTTAGGAAACTACATGTTTGCACACAGAAAGACATTAAGGTTATATACATTACCACTAGCAAGATCTGCATAATGGAAGTGTGAGTTAATGAGAACTCTATACTGATTCTTTTTTTTTTTTTGAGACAGGGTTTCTTTGTGTCACTTTGGACCCTTTTCTGGAACTCACTCTGTATCCCAGGCTGGCCTCGAACTCACAGAGATCCTCCTGGCTCTGCCTCTCAAGTGCTAGGACTAAAGGCATGAGCTACCACCACCTGGCTACTGATTCTTACTTTGATATATAATTAACATGTATTATTTCTGTGGTTTAAAAAGGGGGCCGGAGTTAAAAGCCTAGTTTAGGTCTCTGACTTGTGAAGTGAAAGGCCATGTGTCCCCTAGAGGCATCTGCTTGTTTTGTTCCTCTGGGCCCCAGTGTGTCAGTCTTGGCTGTTTCCTGCAAACACCATTCTAAGGTGTGCTCGCCGATTTGTCTGGAAAACATGGTCTCTCCTCTGCTGCCAGAGCCCCTTCAGACTGAGTGAAAGCCACCTAAGTGTGCAGGGTGCTGGCCAAACTGCCCAGGGCCTGTACTTTAAGAAACCTCAGTGAGGAAAGAACAGCCAGGAAACAGATGCAGAGGGATTTTCTCTGTGTAACAGCCCAGGCTGCCTTGGAACTTGCTTTTTGTAGATCAGACTGGCCTTGAACTCACAGATATCCACCTGCCTCTGCCTCCCCAGTGCTGCTGGGATTAAAGGCGTGCGCCACCACGGCCTCGCTGGAACTTTTGAACCCAGGTCCTCTGAAAGAGCAGCAAACACTCTTAACTGCTGAGCCATCTTTCCAACTTCTATTTGTTGTTTTTTGTTTGAGACAAGCTCTCAAGTAGAACAGGATGGCCTAGAATTTGATATGTAACTGAGGCTGACCTTGATCTATCTGCCTTGAACCCCCTTGACCCTCCCAGTTGCTGGTATTATAAGAATAACAGGGTCTCTACTTACTGCACATTCCAATTTTAGGTCCCCAGAGGAAGGGATGACGGCGAAGTATTTGAACTGTTTATAGAGTCCTTTTAAACTGCTGGGTCACTCCAGAAGAGAAATGATAAAATGACTGGAAATTACGCTGAAGTTTTAAGTTGGCTAATGAGAAAAGGTGGTACCAACCCCGTAACAATGGAAATCTCAGTAGAAAGGGTTTGCATCCTGGGTACAGACAGTCCAAGTGAACCAAAATCCCGAGGACCTTACAACCTACATTTATGAATGATGACAGCAGCCATTGAGGAAATCTTCCCTAACAGACCCAGGGGTGATTCAGCTAAGCAATCCTTTGTACATCCTCCACCCTCCACTCTGATTCCAGTAGAGCCTGGTAAACAGGGCTGAGTTCCCTTAGGAGACTGCAGCGTGGAGACCCCTAATGAAATGAGAAACCTAGTCAAGATCTGCAGGAAGAAGGGCCACATTCATCTTTACTACAAATGTCACTATCAACCTGGAACAAAGGGTCTCAAACACAGCACTGAGAACATGTCTAAAGTAATGTTTCTCATTAGTGGTTTAAACACTGACATTTGTAAATGTCTGACTTTTAAAAAGGATAAATTGCTATAGACAAGTAGGTCACATACAACGAAGTCACTCTCAAATACTTGTATGTTTTATGGTTTTTGAGATGTCTCACATAGCCCAGGCTGGCTTAGAATTCACTATGTAGCTGATGCTGGCCTTGAACTCCTGATCTTCCTGCTTCCACCTCCCAAGAGGTAGGACTGCAGGTGTGCGCCCACTGCACCGGGCCTCTTGAATGAGAAAAAGGTGGAGTTTCAACTATTAGCAAGTGAGCTTTTTTTTCCTGTTACCATGGCTAAAAAGTTGGCTGCTGCTCTTGCTGAGCAGGAAGAGCGCCATGGACAGTGTCCAGGAGTGCCAAGGACCAGACTACATGAGTTCTTCCATGTTCCAAAACAGGGGTGGGGGTTAGGACAGCTGTGATGCACAGAGGACTAAGTGGGAGGCATGCACTGAGGCTTGAAGGAAGCAGGACGGCCCTCTGCAAGTTCAAGGCCAAACACTGGTGCTTATCGTTTATATTAGTACCGAGAAGGCTGCTGTGTCGGCAGCCACCACAGGCTCAGCGTCAGCTCTGGTGCGGAGAGCTTTACAGCTGGCGTGGAGTCCCCTCAGTCACTCGTGGGAAACTCGCTCCAAGGCCACATAGAAGCTGTTCTTGTCGTCCAGGCAATGGCAGCCAATGGGTCCGATCTCACAGTCCGCACAGACCAGAAACTTGATGTTGCCCACGTCCTTGGTGAAGCCCACATTCTCAAAGATGAACATGTCATTCACCAGCCAGTGTTCCTGGAGGAGATCACCGTCAGGGCTGCTGCCGTCAGCCAGGGCCGGCTTCTTTCTCATGGAGGGGAGGAAGAGCTGCAGTGGAGAGAATGTAAGGACCGTCAAAGCTGGAGTCCAGTCATCCCTTCACTCCCATTCTACTTACACGCCACCTGGATGCCTAGCAGCCTTCTGGACTGGGGGAAAAGAAGTCAGCAGCCATCACACTAGGTCACACACTAGGATGCTCTTCTGGTGCCTGCCTTGATTATTACTATTATTACCGTTAGTATTATTTTGAGACCTGTTCTTCCATGCCTTTGTTGGTCTTTAATTCATAGATGCCCGCCTGTAATCCCAGCACTCGGGAGGCAGAGACAGGTGGATCTCTGTGAGTTCGAGGCCAGCCTGGTCTACAGAGCTAGTCCAGGACAGGCTCCAAAGCTACAGAGAAACCCTGTCTCGAAAAACCAAAAAATAAAAAATAACAATAAAAATAAAAAATAAAAAAGGCCTGGCTCCTAGGAGTGTCTCTCTCTCTCTCTCTCTCTCTCTCTCTCTCTCTCTCTCTCTCTCTCTCTCTTTTAAAGATTTATTTATTGTGTATACAGAAGAGGGCGCCAGATCTCATTGCAGATGGTTGTGAGCCACTATGTGGTTGCTGGGAATTGAACTCAGGACCTCTGGAAGAGCAGTCGGTGCTCTTAACCTCTGAGCCACCTCTCCAGCCCATCCTAGGAGTCTCTTAATTAAGTTAAATTGACAAGATTAGTTAGTCATCAATCATATCCAGATGTTGTGGGGCTTGCCTTTAATTCTAGCACTTGCAAGGCAGAGGTGGGTGGATGTCTGTAAGTTCAAGGCCAGCCTGGTCTAAAAAGCTAGTTCCAGGACAGCCAAAGCTACATAGTGAGACTTTGTCTCAACAAACAAACAAAAAACTTAAAGGTTGCCAAGAAGCAAAAATCTAAAAAAGGAAAGAAAAGAAAAAAGAAAAGCCATAAACTGCCCATCACATGAATGGCAGCTCGTAAACAGGGCACAGCTCACAAACTAAACATCTCACTGTAAAAATCCACATTCAGTTAGAAAAGCAGATTTTTCCTTAGCCTCAAAGAGCACAAGAAGCCAGCCAACCCAATCTCTTTGAGACCTTGTGTAGGGGGGAGAAAGATTAATAATCACATTGTTGATATTAAAACAACACTACTTTACATAGCTGAGACTCATGTTCCATTTGATTTTTGATTTTGTGTGTGTGTGTGTGTGTGTGTGTGTGAGTGGTAAAATTACAGACAAGTTTATGTGTATGTGTGTCAATGAATGCCACTTGTGTGCATGCCTGTGGAGGTCAGAAGAAGCCCTTGGATCCTTTGAAGCTTCGGTTAGCGGGGGTGTGAGCTGCCCAGTGTGGGTGCCGAAACCAGACTCAGGCCCTCCGGAAGGACAGTAAGAGCTCTTAGCTGCTGAGCTGTCTCTCCAGCCCCTCACTTAACCACTTTTCTGTGTACAGTCTAGTACGTAACAATGTTCACATGACTGTGCTGCCACCGCCTACCTGTCACCAGAGCCTTCCCGCCTTCCCAAACTGAGACTCTGGTCCCCTATTCACTCTCCTTCCTTATTCTCCCTTCGCTGGCCTAAAGAAGAAGGTATTTCATGTAGGTGGAATCACACTGCATATGTCCTTTTATGGCTGGCATGTTTCATTTGCTGTCCCGACAAGTTCACGTTTAGTCTTAAGAAATAACACACAAGAGCTTGGCATAGTGGCATACACCTTTAGTCTCATCAGAGGCAGGTGGATCACTTCGAGTTCAAGGTCAGCCAGGGCTACACAGTGATGCCTTCACAGTGAGGCCTTGTTTCAAACAAGGCTGCCAATAGTAGCAGTAGCAACAATAACAACAACAACAACCCTCCCCCCACAAAGAAAACCCACAAAAGGACTGGAGAGAGAGCTCGGCAGCAGCGAAGAACACTATTCTTCTAATCATTCCTTTGGTTCCCAGGACCCACTTCAGGTGACTCAGAACTCCCTGTCACTCCAGCTCCAAGTGACCTGGTGCTTGCTCCTGCAATCTGCTCAAACTTACATACATGTGCATACCACATGCACAGACAGACAGACAGACAGACAGACACACACACACACACACACACACACACACACACCATAAGCTTTTAAGAAATAACAGAGCCCTTTCATCTCAGCACCTGGGAGGCAGAAGCAGGCAGTTCTCTGTGAGTTGAGGCAGCCTGATCTAGGCAGACAGTTCCAGGACAGTGATGACTACACAGTGAGACCCTGTCACAAAAGACAAAATAAGAGCAAGAAGAAGTGACACAAACCCCTGGGGCCTTTACTGTCCCCCCGAAGATAACATCTTGAACAGCTGGGGTAGCTTTCACCGCCAGAGTTCAAGAACTGATTCAATCTGGAGATCTTATCCAGATCTCCCCAGCTTCCTGAGTTTCGCTGTTGCTTTTCATTTAAGGTCCTGTTGCCCAGGGTGGCCTTGAACTCTGATCCTCTTGCCTCTGCCTCCTGGGTTCCCCATTTGCTTGTGCTCACTTGCCTGAGTATTCAGTTCTATACCATTTGTTCACCACTACAGTCAGGATAGTGAAGAGCCCGTCACAAGAACTCTGCTGCTCTCTCCTAACCACATTCATCAACACCTTGCCTCTCAATCCCATCTGAGGGCAACCACTGAGTCCTTCTTAATTTCTGAAATCCTCTCATTTCAAAATTGTTACACAAGGTCCAGTGTAGTGTCGCACGTCTTTAATCCCAGCACCCGGGAGGCAGAGGCAGATGGGTCTCTGTGAGTTTGAGGCCAGCTTGGTCTACATATTTGAGTTCCAGGATAGCCAGGGCTACACAGAGAAACCCTCAAAACTATCTATCTATCTATCTATCTATCTATCTATCTATCTATCTATCTATCTAATATATCTCAAAAATAAAATAAGTTGTACAGATCTGGCACAGTGGTGCTCACCTGTAGTTCCAGCTATTGGGATGATCCTGAGTTCCAGGCTGGCCTGGGCAAACTCTCAGCTTACAGAGTTGCCTGTCCGGCATGCACAAAACCCTAGGTTTGGTCCCCAGCACCATATCAACTGAGTTTAGTGGTCCATGCCTGTAATCCCAGCATAGGTGAAGGCAGCTGGACTGAGAAGTCAAGGTCATCCTCTCAGCTACACAAGGGGCCAAAGCCAACAGAGCTTACATCAGCCCTGTCTCACATAAGAGAACAGAAAAAGAAAAAAGGTCTGGCGGTGTGGCCCCTGACTTGGGAGGCTTAGGCAGGAGGATCTCTGTGAGTTTGAGGTCAGCCTGGGTCTACTAAGTGAGTTCCAGGGCTTCACAGAGAAACCCTGTGCCCACCCCCACTCCCCCCAAAAAAGGAGGAAGAGGGGCCTAATGATGGTGCATTCCAGCCCTGGAAAGGTCAAGGCAGGGAGGTCTTCAAGACCAGTCTGGGTAACAGAACTACTGGCCAGCCTACCAAACACAGTGAGACTATGTCAAGCAAACAGAGACCGGGGGAGTGAGAGAATGTTAGACAAATCGATTCATCAAGCTGATACTTTTTTTTTTTTGCTTTCTCAACAGCATAATTCTCTGGAGATTCACTCAAGTTGTCTGGATCAAGCTGGCTGTGGCAGTGTGATCCCCACACTTGGGAGGTAGAGGCAGGAGAATCAGGAGTTGAAGGTCATCCTCCACTACAGAGTCAATGTGAGGCTAATCCGGGTGACATGAGATGCTATCTCAAGACAAAACAAAAGGAACAGCCTAGTTCATCTGTGTCTACTGCTGAACTTCATGCCCCTCCTGAAAGACAGCTGTGCTGCCTACAGTTTGGTGCTGTATAATTACAGGTTTGACATTAATGTAAGGTTTTTTCCCCCCCAAGACAGGGTTTCTCTGTGTAGTTTGGTGCCTTTTCTGGAACTGACTCTGGAGACCAGGCTGGCCTTGAAGTCACAGAGATCCGCCTGGCTCTGCCTCCCGAGTGCTGGGATTAAAGGCGTGCGCCACCACCACCACCACTACATGGCTAATGTAAGTTTTCCTTTCTCTGGGGAAAATGCCCCAGAGTGCTGCTCTGTTTAGTGTTTTTTTTTTGTTTTTGTTTTTTTTTTAGCTGAGGATTGAACCCAGGGCCTTGTGCTTGCTAGGCAAGTGCTCTACCACTGAGCTAAATCCCCACCCAACCTCTATTTAGTTTTATAAGAAACTGTCTTGGTTACTGCCCTCAGGTTCTCTGCTCCAATATGCTTAACCCAATACTATTTTCTTTTAATTTTTTTTTAGATATTAATTTTTATCTTATGTGTGTGTTTTGTCTACACATTTGTGCATGCCTGGTGCCAGTGGATGGCAGAGGGCATTGGAGCCCATGGAACTGGAGTCACCAATGGTTGTGAGCCACCACGTGGGTGCTGGGAACTGAACCTGGGTCCTATGAAGGAGCAGCAGGTGTCATAAGTGCTGAGACTTCTTTCACTCTATCCCAACACAGTTTATACTTTCCTTCCCACAAGCCAGTCTTCTGCTCTTCCTCAAACATCTCTCTTCTACAGAATCATCTTTTTTCTAATTTCTAAACTCCATGGACTTACCCTTTTTCTTTGCACAGGAATGAGGCTCTTGGTGAGGAGACCACAGCCCATGCTCCAGCAGTCTACACATGTCAGACCTGGAGAGGAAGAGATGCTCCTCTTGCTCCCAGCTTGCCCCCCCCCCCCATTACCTCTGCAAGGTTTCTACCATTTGGGAACCCATCACGGTCACCTAAGGAAGTTCTGGCCACGCTGCTCTTGCCATTGAGAACGTCGGTGGCACCTGGCTCAGCCTTCCTTTTGACCCTATACCCTTACTTGACCAGGAGTTTCCACTCACATGGAGAGGGTTTATCCCCATGGCTAAGGGAAACTTTTAGCAGTTTCCAAAACACACTACATTTTTAACTAGGTGTCTCTATTCAGCTTAACCAATAACTTCAGTTAAGATGATCAGAAATCTGGGTTGGGGACATGTCTCAGCGGCTACAGCACTTACTGCTCTTCCAGAGGATCCAGGTTTGGCTCCCAGAAGCCACATGGTGGTTCACAACCTCCTGTAACTCCTGTTCCAGGTGCACATGTATGGTGCACAGAATAAACCAAGAACATGTAAAGGATTATGAGAAAATGAAGTTTCTCAATCCTCAACTCCAACCTGAAATGTTCCAATGTTTGACATTTTTAGAGCGCTGCCATGACGTGAGTGGAAAATTCCACACCTGGTGTCATATGATGGGTTGTAGGAGAAATGCAGGCTCACCAAAAAAATACATAAATTATCTTCAGCTTATTGTGGACTAGAGGAAATGAAGCATAAAAATTCCATGTTTAGACTTGTCTGCCAAACCTAAAATACTTCATTGTGTACTTGAAAAGACTTCCTCCACCAAATCACACCTCTGAGATCTGAAACAGCTCTGATCCAAAGTGTGCTGCATAGTTTTTTGTCAACTTGACATAAGATAGAGACCTCTGAGAGGAGGGAACTTCAATGGAGACAATGTCTCCACCTCACTGGCCTGCAGTCAGGTCTGTGGGGGCGTTTTCTTGATGATTTGTGAGGGAGGGCCCAGCCCACTGTAGGTCATGTCACCCCAGGCGCATGGTCCTGGGTTGTATAAAAGGGCAGGCCGCGCAGAGCGTGGGGGAGCAAGCCAGAGGCAGCACTCCTCCACGGCCTCTGCGTCACTTCCTGCCTCCAGATTCCTGCCATGACTTCCCTCCATGATGAACCGTAAACTATTATGATGGAATGAACTGTTCCCTCCCACAATGCTCCTGGTCATATTTATCACAGCCACAGAAGCCCAGCTAGGACACAAGGCAGTGCAGAAAGCGGGCTATTGCTATAGGCTTCCCTCAATAACGGACGGTGATCAGGACGTGTAACCCAAAGAAGCCCTCTCCTCTCCGAGTGCCTTTTGGTCTGGCCTTCATTATATCGTAGAAAATAAAGCAGGACTGCAATTGGTATTAACAGTGAGTAAGGACTAGTCATCCCACACCAGCTTCAAAGGTAAGAATAATTTATACATGAAACCCATTCTCTGACTAAACAGAACACACATCACATGCTGAAAACAGAGGAATAAAGGTGCCAATCAGAGTGCCGAGCAGGATGTGGCTCAACTGGTTCTTGCCAAGCAGGCATGGGGTCTATCACATGTCCTACTCCCAGGAAAACAAGCTGGGGGGTGTGCATGCCTGTAATCCAGGACTGGAAGTTCAAGGTCATCCTCAGTCACACAGGGAGTTCACAAGGGCTACATGAGACTGTCTTTAAAAAAAAAAAAAAGACTAATAAAACCATAAAATAGGGCTGGAGAGATGGCTCAGAGGTTAAGAGCACCGACTGCTCTTCCTAAAGGTCCTGAGTTCAATTCCCAGCAACCACATGGTGGCTCACAACCATCTGAAATGAGATCTGGCACCCTCTTCTGTATACATAATAAATACATCTTTAAAAAAACATAAAACCCATAAAATATTGATCCAGTATATCAATAACCTACTATTTACACTAGACTATTAGCTTGTATTCATTAAGTCCAGATATTTCCTAAGCTCTTACTTATGTGCAGAGTCTAGGTATAGGAGGAGATACACATGTGGATAGGATACAGGGCCTGAGTCCAGTGGTGTAAGTAGCCATGGGTACCAAGAGGTGGTCAACTGAGGTAGGTGCTAGAGTTGTCAGGACTTTGCAATGTTGGGCCCAGGGTTTCTGGACCCTGGAACTTCTGAAAATTTGGGCTAAAGAATTCTTTGCTGTGAGGGCTGTCCTGGGCATCACAGGATACTAAGCAGCAACCCAAACTCCCACCTACTAGATGTCAGTAGCATCCCTTCCCAATTTTTAAAAAAATATTTATTAATTATGTATACAGTATTCTGTCTGCATGTATGCTTACAGGCCAGAAGAAGGCGCCGGATTGAATTATGGATGGTTGTGAGCCACCATGTGGTTGCTGGGAATTGAACTCAGAACCTCTGGAAGAGCAGACAGTACTCTTAACCACTGAGCCATCTCTCCAGCCCCCCCCTTCCCAATTTTTACCACCAAAAAATATCTATGTATGTCTCTAGACTTTTTGCTTTGGAGACAAACTCGCCCCCAATTGAAAAACATACCGCCTTAGATTATGAAATGGAAGGCAGAGTCATCACTGGGCTCTACATCACATCAAAGATGGGGTACATGGTTTGCCTTTCATAGCTTTCCCGTCCAGAGACTGTACTAGTATACCCTATAGGGTAGAATGACAATGCTGTGGGCCACCTCTAAGCACACCTCCTATGTCCTGCTTTTCTCCAGGTTCATTTAAGGGATGAAAGATCTTGATTTTTTCCTCCCTGAGACAGGGTTTCTTAGTGTAGCTTTGGGTGTTCTGGAACTCACACTGTAGACCAGGCTGGACTTGAACTCAAGAGATCCACCTGCCTCTGCCTCCTGAGTGCTGGGATCAACGAGATGCACCACCATTGCCAGGCCAAAAGGACCTTATTTTTAATTTTAAAGATTTGTTTATTTTTACTTTAGGAGTGTTCTGCCTGTATGTGTATCACATGCATGTCTGGTACCCACAGAGGGCAGAAAAAGGCGTTGCATCCCCTGGAACTAACAGGAACTACAAAGAGTTGTGAGCCACCTGACAGGTACTTCAAATTCAGCCAGTACTCCTAACCACTGAGCCATCCGTCCAGCTGAGCCACCTGTCCGGCCCTAGAAGGGTGTCTTTGTTTGCTTCTTTATTTTTTATGTTTTTCTATGTTGAGGTCAGACTTGGACCTTATCAGTCTGGGTGAAAATCAGACTGCTCAGATATTCTCCTCCAGGAAGGACATCCCGATGAGATGGTATCAGCCTTGAGATATCTAGACTGACCTGAGAGCAGCTTCTCAACAATTGAGGTAATGATCAAAGAGCTATGCTGAAGATTCCGTTTAAGAGTGTGTTACAAGTGGTTTGTTCTCTGTAGAGGTACACCTGTTGAGAAACTGTAACATATAATTCAATTTGCTTCTAGTTTCCCTCCTATAAAACATCAATTTAAAACATATGAAACGGGCTGGAGAGCACTGGCTGTTTTTCTGGAGGTCCTGAGTTCAATTCCCAGCCACCACATGGTGACTCACAACCATCTGTAATGAAATCTGGTGCCCTCTTCTGGCCTGCAGGGATCCACCACTGGCAGGATACTGTATGCTTAATAAATAAATCTTTAAAAAAATAAAATGAAATGTATGAAACAAAAACTTTATATATAAACTATAAAATTCCGTTAAGGAACTTCTTGATTTTTAAAAAAGTTTCATTCAATGAATAGACAAGCTCTCATTATGTATCCCTGTTGGCTTTGAACTTACTGTGTAGCCCTGGGTGCTAGGATCATAGGCACTCACCACCCCCTAACCTTTAACTTTCTGTCAGTTTACAAAAGTGGGCAAGCTGCCATAAAAGGATACAAGAATTGACCTAAAACCCAGCCTCAGTTCTGTACCACACCAGAGGCACAGTGCTCAGTTCCCACAAAGATGCCTGCCTGCTCCCATCCTCACTTTTTCAGAATGAACAAGTGGAAGCTCATGGAGGTTCATCACCTCTTCCAGTGGTAATAAGTGGTCAGGTTAGGATTCAAGGCCACAGTCAGTGCCATCCCTCCATGAGGCCCCTAACTTTATAAAACAAATGGAGATCTCTAATCCCTGCCCTTGGAATTCCTATTAAAAGAGAACTACAGAAAATCATCAAAACACACAGGACAAGGGAGACACTACCCCTCCTTTCCTTCTTTAGAAAAAGGATTCTGGGGTTGGGGATTTAGCTCAGTGGTACAGTGCTTGCCTAGCAAGCACAGGGCCCTGGGTTCGATCCTCAACTTAAAAAAATCAAAAAAAGAAAAAAGAAAAGAAAAAGGATTCTGCTTTTATAGCAGATGATACAGCCTGTAGCACTTCACTACCAATCCTTCAACCACATGAAATAACACTGGCCCCACCACCTTACCACCTTCTCACGGACCATTTATACAGTCTGAGGGTCTGAGTAAAATTACAGTTTGCACTATCCTATAAGTAGGTATGATACACACACACACACAGCTTAGAAAAAAAAATTTCTCACTGGGGTGATGGTGGTAAGGTTATTAAAAAGTCTTACTTGCCAGGCGGTGGTGACACATGCCTGTAATCCCAGCACTCGGGAGGCAGAGGCAGGTGGATCTCTGTGAGTTCGAGGCCAGCCTGGTCTACAGAGTGAGTTCCAGGACAGGCTCCAAAGCTACACAGAGAAACCCTGTCATGAAAAAAAAAAAAAAAAAAAAAAAAGCCTTACTTTAGGGTTGGGTGTAAATGGTGCATGCCCTTAATCCCAGCACTGGGGAGGCAGAACAAGGTGGGTGGATCTGAGTATGAGGCCAGCCTGGTCTACACAGCAAGTTCCAGGCCAGCAAAGGCTATAACAAAACACACACACACACACACACACACACACACACACACACACGGAGTCCTACTTGATTTTGGAGCTCCTTTGAGGAGCAGCAAATGAGACAGAAAGTAGGGACTAAAGATGGGTGAGGGCTAAGGAGGGACAGGAATCTAGTCATTCTCAGGTGCCCAGGGGCGACACCGAGCGGCGGCCGGAGATACACCTGCGAGGCGCAGCACGTTGGCTAGATCTCCAGGAAGCTGGGGACTGGGGTTCCGGCCTCCCTCAGCTCGCGCGGGGTACCCTAGGCCTGGGAGAAGGTGGGCCGCCCGAGACAGGTGCACCCGCTGAGCCAGAGCTTTGCAAGAGAGAGAGGTGCAAGGTGGTCACGCAACCGTGCTCGGCCACTGGGGTCCGAGTCGCCAGCCGCACCCGCGGGGCGGGGCGTCGCGAAGGTGGGCGGGGTTAAGACGCGCGAAGAAGGGCGCGGTCTCCGGAAACCTGGGAGCCCGGACCAGTCTCGAGCCACCGGTCGCTCCGGACAGTAGATCTAATCAGCTCTACGTATTTCCCTACCTGTCGGCGAGAGAAAAGAGCAGTCCCTGGCTGCAGCACCCGAGAGCCGCAACGCTGGCACAGCACCGCCTTCCGGTTCCGGCCCTCGGCTGACACTAGCTCGTTCTGCAGCTCTGCCGGTTCCATCGCCGCGCCGCCACAGCAAGGGCCGCAACGGCGCACGCGCGGTCTGGGTTCGCTCACCCGGAACTACGCTGGCGCAGCTCCGCAGGGGCGGAGCGCCCGGCGCCCCTCGCTGGACCTCTGCGCAGGCGTCTGACTCTATTGCGCAGGCGCCTTCATTTCTTTGCCGGACTGAAGTGTCAGCGTGACTTTGTGACAAATCCTTTTTCTGTGTATCCACCTGGTCACCGCGCCTCCCCTGATAGTGGCCTAGGCAAATTACTATGGCTGCCTTACCACTTAGTTCTTGGACATTTTCATTGCCTCGACGATCCGGCACAGACCCCATCTCAACAAGATTTAGCTACAACACACTCGCTTCCTATGTAGGAAGCCGTGTAGAATGCTGAGTACATTTCGTGTGGGAAAAAGTTGCGAGGGAATCTTAAGCCTAGTGTCTCACAGTGGACATTTATTAGGCACCAAAGCGTTTTTACAGTGCGTTTGAAAACGTAGTCGTCATCTTAGAGGGTTTGCCCTCAGGCACAGTGCTTGAAGAAGGCAAAGATAAGGTTAGTTTGCAGTTTCTACAAAAGTCTACAAAGGAACAGGGCGTTCTAACTGATCTTTGTATCCTATTAATTCTAGTTATAGGTTTCCCAAGACCAGAAGGACATCAAAATGAAAAGCAATTAAGCCACCTTATTGTTTAACATGCGCAGCCTTGGCTCGCTTCATTAGTTCCACATTACACGATGGGAATTGTGTATTGTGAGAATATAGCCCCAGAAGGTCGCAGACTCTAATCTCATAGGACAATAACAAAGTACTGCCAATGAATCATGGATTAGGGAGTAGCTCTGTTTAGGGAGTTAGGTCTTTATCTGTGACTTTTTTTTTTTTTTTTTTTTTTTTTTTTAACATTTTTGTGTTTTGCCTGCATTAATGTTAAGTGTAGCGTGTCTGTGCTGATGCCTGTGAAGGCCAGAAGAGGGCACCAGATGTCTGGAACTGGAGTTAAGTGTTGTAAGCCACCATGTGGGTGCCGAGAACCCAGCCTACATCCTCTCAGAGAACCACCAGCACTCTTAACCACTGGCCCATCTCTCCAGCCCCCAGTAGGTGGCATTTTGATTAGGAATTAGGACTGTCAGGAGAGCACGACCTTAGAATGAGATCACATTCTCCAGTGACTGGAGAAAGACTAGAAGAGCAGCAGCACAGTGGAGTGAGCCCTCAGCACCGTGCATGGGTCCGGTGCACGTTAAGAGCAGCAGCACAGTGGAGTAAGCCCTCAGCACCGTGCATGGGTCCGATGCACGTTAAGAGCACAGTGGAGTGAGCCCTCAGCACCGTGCATGGGTCCGGTGCACGTTAAGAGCAGCACAGTGGAGTGAGCCCTCAGCACCGTGCATGGGTCCGGTGCACGTTAAGAGCAGCACAGTGGAGTGAGCCCTCAGCACCGTGCATGGGTCCGATGCACGTTAAGAAATTTGAACCTTCTAGTACAGGAAATGTGAATCTATGGAATTTGAGGACACAAACAACTTCGATACTGATCAATAATTGGCTGTATATTAAGTACTGTCATGGTCACATCTGAATTTCAGAAAGAGCCGATGACAAAAAGGCTGTGGTTCAATTAGCAGGCACAATCCATCTGCCAGACAGGCCGAAGGACTTTATCCTCTTGTACTGCTTCCCTTTGGCTCTGGGTCCAACAGTATTGTGGTTTTAGCCGAGTGTGGTGGAGTACACCTTTAATCCCAGCACTGGGGAGACAGAGCAAGTGTATTTCTTCCAGTTCAAGGCCAGCCTGGTCTACACAGGAGTTTCCAGGACAGCCAGAGCTACATAGTGAGATGCTATCTCAAGAAGAAAAAGAAGTCTTGCAGGTGTGTGGGCGGCCCTGTGCACAGGTGTTTGTACGATCACACGCCATTCACTGAATCAAAGACAACTCCTACAATTCACATGGGTGCTAAAATGTGCTGTTACTTCTGTATTCCTTTTGTCTTTTGGGTTTTCAAGACAGGGTTTCTTTGTATGGCCCTGGCTGTCCTGGAATATGCTCTGTAGACCAGGCTGACCTCAAACTCAGAGATCACCCACTTCTGTCTCCTGAGTACTGGGACTAAAGGTGTGCGCCACAACCACCTGGCTCTTTATCTTTTGTTTTCAAGTAGATTCCAAATGTGAAAGGGGCCAATAAATTGGGCAAATTCAGGCAGGCACTTCACTGACGTTTCAAATCTACCAAAGCAGCAGCAGAGTTCATTAGCAAGCACAAGGTAAAAAGGTTGGAAGATGAGACCAGGAGCTGCTCTTTATCCTGTTTTCCAACCAACATGTCTGTTGAAGGCAGCACCAGCCACAAATTCTCTTGAAGCCATTTGAGACAGTCCATTTTTAATATTTTCTTAAAAAAATACAAAGGAAATTAACTCTGTAGGCCAACACAATTAGGGGAATGAGGAAAGAGTGGAATTCCAGAGCAAAGGGAAAATAAAATGCAACCCAATTTAGGCTATCACATTCCCATACTTGCTGCGCCAATAATGCAAGGATTTCACCCTATGACACAGAGGAGCCTTGAAGGGCAGCTCGGAAATGTTGGCAGAGGCACGGGAACTAACAAGAGTCTCAGTTGTCCTTGATTATTTTGTCCCAGGATGACTACGATCCACTCTACAGACAGGTTGGAGATGTGGCCGGAGAGAACTGAATGTAGCACAGCAGTAGTTAGCACTCCTTAGCAGAAGTGTGCCCTTCTAACAACAGGGCAGGAACCGGGAACCTAAGCTTCGAGGCTGCAGCCACCCACCCCAGCCCCGAATAAATAGCGTGGAAGTGTAGTCATGGAGTAGCACTTGAGTCACCACGAAGCTGCTCTTTCACCCAGTCAAAGACCACCACTGCCATGGCTACACCAGCCTGGCAGGGCCGGAGACGGCTGTGAAGTCGCAGGTACATCTGTTTGCCACAGGGAGATTGAACTCTGCACATTTACAGCATCTCTTGTTCTAACTCCCGCCTACACACACCGCTAACCTCTCAGTCTCCAGCGCCAAGATGCACATTAGAAAGACCCTGGGGTCAAGTATGTCCTCTCCAGCCTTCCAGTCCACACTTCAGTGATCTTCTGGGTTCACTCACATTCCATTCAGTTCATGCCACTTTTCAAATCTCTACACCAACCATGTCCCCCTAAGTAAGAATAGTTTGAATCTCTCCTCTTAGCCTCTCGAATTGTAACAGTGATCTCTTGGTTTCCTCCAGAAAGGAACTGTGGTGGCCAGAGCTATCTTTTATTTAGAAAAGATATGTTTGCTTCTGGGGAGGGGGCGGACTTTCATTTTACCAAGCTTATGTAAGTTGATATCCTTCCAATCACCTAGGATGGACAATGCCCACACCTAGCAGGCCATATTCACCTTAATTCTCTGCAATATATAAAGCACAACACACACACACACACACACACACACTCATTCTCCCAAGCACTTGATAAGTTAGGAACAGGAAGAAAATGCTCCTTAGACCACAGAGAGAGAGGATCTGGTTTCTCACATCCAAAGGTGCACTCTCTTCCCTTGAGTACCTGTTGTTACCCACCCTTCTGAGTAACATTACCAGTGCGAAGGAGAGTGTGTTCAAACAAGTACAATCGTCACAGCACTGGTGCCTGTAATCCCCTGTGCACACAGTGAGATAGAAACATTCCGGAAAGGATCCTTGATTCTCCCACAAACTGTTCCTTGGAATAGTCATTAGCTCCAGCTGGTGTTCAATAAGTTACTTTTCTCGAAGAACACACACACCAGCATCGCAACGCTGGGTTCCCATGGAGGCCACTACTTCCCAGCTGTCGATGATAGGGTCATAACACTCAATGCTACTCAGCAGAGAATTCCCATCGTATCTAAGTGGGGGAAAAAACAAAACAAAGAAAGAGGCCATCATTCCTTTACATACCAGTCCTGCATTTAAAGTAGTCCTGTCCCTGGAGCTGGTAGTACAGCTCAGCAAGGGGGCAGCTGCTACCATATGCCAGGTTCAAGTCCCAGCACCAGGGTAGGAGTGAAAAAGGTCCCAGCAGCTGTTCCCCCACAACACACTATGCCTCTTTCCAAAACGGAGATTGGATCAAATGGATTCTGGCCTTGGATACATGATTCTACCCCACTTCCCAAATCCTCACCCTGCAATTGCATAGAGCCTCCCCCGAAGCACTGTGGCCCCTACATAGCATCGTGGAGTGGTCATACTCGTGACAGTTGTCCAGGAATCAGTGCGAATGTTGTAAGCTTCAACAGAAGAAAGGTGGGCTGTGCCATCAAAACCCCCCCACCACATAAATATGGTCATTGAGCAGGGCTACTCCGGCACCTGGGGAAAAGAGAGAGAGAGGAGTAGCAAATGAATGGCCTAAGCCTAGCATCCGAACCCAGTGACAAACGCGTCACTAACGGCTGAACTGTGGGGAAGATGAGGGATGCAGATGTAAGCAAACCAGGCCTAGAAGAGTGTAATACAGCCAACGTTGCTGCACACATTGGTAAACCCTTTGGCTGGGACTGGAAATTATAACCCAAAGACTGACACAGTTCTCTGTTTGCTTTCATTCACTCACAGTCCATCTCTCTTCAGTCGGCTGAACAGAACAGTGGGGAAAAGGTGTTAGTGAAAGCAGCAAAGGACATGGCCATGGCTCTGCACAGTGATTGCTCTGTGACATCACAGCCTACTCCATAGCAGGAGTTCTCAGGTGCTGCTGGGATGTACCTCTATGGTGGCATACTTGCCTAACTTGCCTAGTACATGCAGGGTCCGGTGTGCAGTACTCAGAATTAAAAAAAAAAAAATCTTAGGTGATTTATTGCCGTTTATTTATCAGGTGTATGGCACACATCTGCAACCCCAGTCAGTGTGCACTATATACTACATACAGTGAGATCTTAGCTTAAAAATAAAACATCGGGGTTGGGGATTTAGCTCAGCTAGCAAGCGCAATTCGGTCCTCAGCTCTGGAAAAAAACAAAAAACAAAAAACAAAAAAACAACATTGATGCGGTGGTGGAACTAGAAGCCAGGGCAGGAAGACCACCTCAGAGCAAGTTGTACACACCAGCCAGGACTACACAGTAAGACCCTCAAAACTAAGTCCAGGAAGGCAAGGTGGTGCAGCACACCTTTAATCCCAACACCCGGGATGCAGAGGCAGGCAGATCTCTGAGTTCAAGGCCAGCCCAGTCTACAAAGCGAGGTCCAGGACAGCCAGGGCTCCACAGACAAACCCTGTCTCAGGGGAAAACAAAACAAAAACCAATTCCAAAGAGTTAAAAAAAGCAAAGACACAAAACTCAACACAACAGAAACAATTATTTAAACATGTACTACACATACAAAATGATGCTATATAGACAAGAATGCAAGAATAGAAAAAAGTACTAAAGAATGAGTAAGAAATTTCTGTCCTGTCCTCAAATTTATAATCTAGTTGGAAGTTTAAACTATTTTTGTCCTAATATTTAGAAAAAGAGGTGAAAGAGACAGGAGTGTGCCTCATATTGACAGCGAATCTGGTGCAGTGAAACTACAGTTCCAGCTTCCGACACCACAGCCGGCCCCAAACCAACACTGTACACGTCAGATTGTTGGCACCTTCATCCCATCTGAGACTTGGTCTTACCAGAACGTTTGGTGGCCATGGGTGTAACGTTAGTCCAGTGTCCTGTATGGGGATCATATTTCTCAACTGAATTTAATATATTCAAGCCATCATATCCTCCTGAAAGACAGAGCAAAAAAATGAACATTCCAGGAAGAAAGGTAGATGCTCAGGCTTGTTTTAACTGGAGTAATTCAACTGAGTCAGTGTAGTTCTTCCAGAGCTCCAGCTCAAAGAATACCAAACACCCTACATTTTTCTTACAAGAAAATATATAATCCTGTTCATGGACAACACATTGGGATAGACCAGAGTTCATTGACGCAAGTGTATGCACTTAATTCTGGTAAATTGATGCTTCTCTCCATCCCACACCCAGACTCATACCTAGACAGTAGATTATTCCGCTGGCCACTACTAGTCCTGCACCCTCTCGAGCTGTCTGCATATCTCCCAGCATGCTCCATTGATCAATGTTTGGGTCATACCGCTCCATACTTGTATGACGCCTGCTTCCATCAAAGCCTCCAGAGACATAAATCATATCTGCTCAGAATGAACAAATTAGACTATTAAGAGTGAGGAATTTCTAAGAACCATTGTCTCCACAAACTACCCATTACCCATTGTTAAGATGGGAGGGGACCCACACATGACTGTAATCACAGCCCTGGGGAGGTTCAGGCAGGAGGGTCAGGAGTGTGTGCCATTCTTGCAGGGTACCTGAGCATGCTCAATTCCCATTCCTCCCAGGTTCATCCTTCCACCCTGTGCCCCCTGAAAAAGAAGTTAAGAAAAAAAAATACACCAGGAACAATTTGTGTTGCCCATATACTCATTGGCAATTGGTCAAATTCCCAGTGGCCAGTCCCATAAAACTGAGTTCTTTCCCATCCCTCTGAAAGAAGCCATCAACTGTGAAGAGCTACATTTCAGCATCTTTATAACAAATTTTTCAAAAATTTATTTATTCATTCATTTTTCAAGATAGGGTTTCTCTGTGTAACCCTGGCTGTTCTGGAACTCACTCTGTAGACCAGGCTGGCATCAAACTCACAAGGAACTCACCTGCCTCTGCCTCCCAAATACTGGGATTCAAGTTGTGCACCACCACTGCTCAACCAAATTTATTTATTTTTATTTTATCTGCATTTGTGTTTTGCCTGTATTTATGTTTATGTGAGGGTGTTGGATCCTAAAGTTACAGAAGACAGTGGTGAGCTGCCATGTGGGTGCTGGGAACTGAGCTCAGGTCCTCTAGAACAGCCAGTGCTCTTAACCACTGAGCCATCTCTCCAGCCCTTTTATCACAAATGTTAAGGACTCTCTTTAATGGCTTCCTGTCTAGACGGTTTCTTTTCTTTTTAGGGGTGTGTGGGGTGCGGTCAAGTCCATTTTTGACTACAGACTAAGTTTAAGGCCAGCATGAACTACATGAGATCTTATCCCAAACAAATAAATTTCGTGGTATTTCTTCAAATTGATTTTTATTATTATTTCTTAAATTTCCCATTACTTATATGAGTTGTATATGGTACTGCATGACACTACATAAGGACATTATTGTAAAAGTATATTTTGTACTCTGAGCATTTTCCCCTAATGTGGTAAGTCAGTTAAGTCTCAGAAGCAAGAAACACAGTACAACCAAGACATTTGAAGCCTGGTATGGAGGCTGGAGAGATGGCTCAGTGGTTATGAGCGTCCGCTATCCTTCCAGGAGACCCAGGTTCGAGTCCCTGCACCTACATGGTTGGTCACAAGTGTCTGTAACTCCGGTTGCAGGGGATCTGACACCTGTCCTGGCTTCTGGGGCATTGCCGTCATGCGGTGCATACACAAAATGGAGATACAACACTCACACACACAAAATAAAGCCTGGTATGGTGGCTCAGGCCTGCAAGCCCAGGAGGCTCAGGAATGAAGACCATAGGTTTGAGACCAGGGTGGGCTACACAGTGGTATTTAGTGAATCCTGCCTCAATTAAAAAAAAAAAAAAAAAAAAAACCAACAGGTTGGGGATTTAGCTCAGTGGTAGAGCGCTTGCCTAGCAAGGGCAAGGCCCTGGGTTCGGTCCTCAGCTCTGGAAAAAACAAAAAACAAAAAAATTAAAAATTTTAAAAATTAAAAAAAAAACAAAAAACATCGTAAGCCAGAAGGCCAGGGTGTGGTGACAACAGAGTGCTGAAATCCCAGCACTAAGTAGGGCTAAGGCAGAGGTGGGTGGATTATGAGTTTAAGGTCAATCTGAGCTTTATCATATAGTGAAACTGTTTCAAGAGAAAAAAAGAAAGAAAAACAGAAACAAAATGCAAAAATAACCAAAAAAGAAAAATGGCATATGATGACACACTTAAAAATACTTAGAAGCATTTGAAGACACCAGATGGAGTTTATAAAACTATAACCAGTGTCTACTACCATAGGGCACACTAGAACTTGAATAGTCAACTTTAGCCAGGGTTGACATGTCCACAAATAGTGTGTAGTGTCAGTTACCCTGACACATCTAAAGCAAGAATGAGCATTTTCAAATGCTCAGATACTTCTCCTCATATGCCACGCTCCTGCCAGACAGTACAAGAGCAAAGAACACAATCCAGCTGAAAGAAGACGGAAACACCAATTTCATCAGACTTACCTCCCAGTGTGGTAGCTCCAGCAAGGCCTCGTCGCACGTTCATAGGGGCCACAGAATACCAGACTCCATCTTCATCCGCTGTGTAGTCTAGACATTCCACTGAACTGAGGCGGGAACGGCCATCATACCCGCCAATCACATAGATCCGATCATGTAAGGAAACCGAGGCTACATACCGTCTTTTTCGGGTAATACTCTATGGATTTGGGAGAGAAGAGAAATACAGCATTTCAGCTGGGCAAATTCCAGCCCTAGCTTTTCTTTCAACACCCTGCCTGTTTTTAATCTTCTTTGCTTGTTCCTTGCCACCAGAAACCTAAGGTTCATCCCAAAGGGCTGGAGGGTGACTGCCTACAGAGTGAAATCCTTCTGCCTCACTCCAAGGTTTACAGAAGACTTCATGGCTTTCTGTCTTCTCTCTTTAGGCACTGGGCTAAGAGACTGAATACCCTTCCACAGGAAAAGTACTGGCAGATGGCTAATCTGAGAGCCAGGACTGAAATACCCTAAAGAAAGAGCACATCTCCTCAGACATGGTTCTTATTTATGCAGTACTGAGATTCTGGAGGGAGATACAAACTTACCATTTCAGTTAGACTTAACAACCCCTAGTTCAGTCTAGCACAGCACGAGCAACAACCACACAAGCTGTTCAGTCTACACTAAGCTGGGTGTGCTGGTGGTATACATGCCTATAATGCCAGCATTTATCAGTCAGCCAGCAAGACCCTAGTTCAAAAAACAAGCCAGTTGTGGCGGCTCACATGTGTAACCCTGGCACTAAGGAGGCTGGGGAAGGAAGAAAGCCTGTAAGTCTGAGGCCAGCCAGGCTACACAGTGAGACTTTGATTCAAAAAGGGAGGGGGGGTGCGCTGGAAAGATGGCTCAGAGATTAAGAGCCCTGGCTGCTCTTCCTGAAGTCCTGAGTTCAATTACCAGCAACCACATGGTGACTTACAAACATCTGTAATGAGATCTGGTGCCCTCTTCTGGTGCTCTGTTCTGGCAAGTTGGTATACATGCAGACAGAACCCTGAGTACATAATAATTAAATAAGTCTTTAAAAAAAGAAAGAAGACCAGCAAGATGGTTTGCTGAGTAAAGGTACTTGCTGCCAAGGCTGATGACCTAATAAGTTTGATCCCTGAAAGATCTCTGACCTCAACACACATGCTGTGGCACAGCACAGGCATGCTCACATGTGTGGACACACATTTTTAAAAAAAAGGTAGTAAGAAATAGTAAAAAACCAAGAAACAACTACCACCACCCAAAGAAAAGCAAGCCAACCATTTATGGACACCTAACTATACAGATACCATGGCCACAAGGGACATTATGCTGTCTGAAGCTTTTTTTTCTACTCTGAAAGCTGATCATTTATGATCTAATGCCTAGTGCCAGAAACCAATGACATTTAGACTCTCTTGAAAATGGTCCCACTGTGACTTACTGGCAGAAAGCTCCACTCCTGTGTCTTGGGGTCATATTTCTCTACCACATCAATAGGAGACTGCAGGCTTCCGAAGCCCCCAACCACCAGAAGCACTTCATTGGCTCCTAAGGACAAGGCAGGGAAAGGCAGGTTACTTCATCCTGGCTGGGTAACTGCTTATAGGGAAATATAAATAGAAAGGTCCAAATAGGTTATGGACATTTTTTGGTGGCACTAGGTATTGTACCTAGGGCCGCAGTGTTCTACCACTAGCCTGTAACCATTCCTATCCCACAACTAACAATTTTTATTTCAAGACAGGATCTCACTAAGTTGCTTGGGCTGACCCTGGACTCACTCCATGCATAATCAGGCAGGCCTTGAACTTTCCAGCCTTGTCTCAGTGCTGGGTGGTTTTGTTGTTGTTGAGAACAGGTCTCTTGGTGTAGTTCTAGGTGGCTTGGAACTCACTATGTTGACCAGGCTGGTCACAAACTCAGAGAGATGCCCTGCCACCACACCCGTGTCCGATGATTTTTATCTTTTATTTTTTGGTTCTTGGGATTAAACCCAGGGCCCTCACATATGCTAGGCAGGTGCTCTCCCTCACTGAGCTACATTTCCAGTTGGTTTCTTATTGCTGTTGTTTGTTTTGGTTTTTTGAGACAGGGTTTCTGTATCCCTGGCCATCCTGGAACTCTCAACAGACCAAGCTGACCCTGAACTCAAGAGATTCCCTTCCCTATGCCTGCGTGCTGGGGTTAAAGGTGTGTACCACCAGTGCCCACAGTCATCTCCAGTTATTTTTGAACTTGTATCTTGAGATGCAGAGTGTCTGAATTCATTCGGTAGACCAGTGTGGTCTTGAATTTAAATCCTTCCTGCCCCAGCCTCTTGAGTAGCTGTGATTATAGGCCTACACCACCAGGCCAGGACAGTTTTTTACTTTCTTGATGAGAAAAGCATGTCTAGGATACCTGGCAAGATTTATGTGTGATCTGGTGCACAACTTTAAAAAATCAAAAGCAACCCAATCAAAAATACCTTCCGCAATTTCCTCAAAGCTCAGAATTACATAAAACTAAATCTAATTCCTCAAGGTCAGAGCAATAGGCAGTTTTCTGGCAGTTCTGATCTGCAAAATATTTAAAGAAACGAAGAAAATGAACCTCTAGAGACTCTTCTGTGCTTCCTGGCTCATGAAAATCTTCATTTGCTTTAGTTCAATTTAATAAGCAATTAATGAATGTTATTATATAAAAAACCCATACCATCTATATTCAAAAGCACCCTAGTGAGTGAACTTAACTCACTTTATTTGGATAAAAAAAAAAGGTGGCTTAGAGAAAGAACACTACCCACATAGCAGGTTTCTAGAGAATTTACAAAATTAGGAAGAGAGGTGAGGGATACAGCTGAGTGGAACAGCACTTGGCCAGCATGCCTAAGGCCCTGGGTTTGATCCCTGTCACCACAAAAGAGAAGAATGAAAATAAACCACAATATAAATATAATAGAATTAGGAACAGAGGTCAAATGACACAAAACACCGTCTAGTGCCAGTTCTTCCTGTTCAATAACTGCTCATGTACCATTCTAGAAATAGTATTACTATTTTGGGGCTGGAGAGATGGCTCAGAGGTCACTGGCTGCTCTTCCAGAGGTCCTACGTTCAATTCCCAGCTCACAACCATCTATAATGGGATTGGATGCCCTCTCTGGCATGCAGGCGTATATGCAGATAGAACACTCATACACATAAAATACATAAATCTTCATTATTATTTTGAGCTATAGACTCTAGACTTACTATATTTATTTAGCAAAGGTAACCACATGTTTACTGGAATAATGCTGAGGTATGTAAATTAAGGGTGAATTGCTAACTGCCCTTGCATTCCATCTATGGTGTAATCCTGCTAAAGGCTGGGTCTTTGCTTCTATAAACAAGTATTTAAGAGCATCTGTCTTTTAAGTGCTGAGGATCAAACCTAAGGCATTCGAGGCAAGCACTCCATCACTGAGCTGTACGCCTAGCACCAGGCTGTTTTTCAAAATGACAGTGTTGTTTTTCCCTTGGCTGTGCCCTCAGCACAGCCTGCTGCTTGGTGGTCCAGCTACTTAAGAGGTGGAAGCAGGAGAATAAGTACTTCAGGTCAGATGGGGCCACAGAACAAGACTCTATTTCAAAAAAGAAAAGAAAAAGCTGGGCCAATGAGCTGGCCCAGCAGGAAAAGGCATTTGCCACCAAGCCTGAGAACCTGAAGTCTGACTTCCAAGACCCATTTGGAGAAAAGAGAACGGATTCTTGCAAGCTGTCCTCTGAACTCCACACACGGTGGAGTGCCAAGGTGTGTGCACAACAGATAATAAAGAAATGAAAGAAGTCCCAGCTAGGCATACATGACTCAGTGTTTTGCACAGTTCCAAAACACCCCACTGCACGGCTGTACACTTATCCAGTTAACCATTCATTCCTCTACAGACGGAACTTGGGTTGTATATCTTTTTTTTTTTTTTTAATTTCATCAATTTCTGATAAACATACTCATCCTTACATAATGGAATCAATCCTAACTATCCCCTTGCCCCCATTACACCAAGAACACTTAGGATAAAGGCAGTATACATGGTTCATATAATATTGCCTTGGCTCAGTAATATGAACATATTTAATACTACTTGTGTGATTAGAAAAGTAACGAGATAGTATAGTTAGAAAAAGAACACGGGTGTGCTGAGTCATGCCTGCAATCCCGGAACTTAGAAGGCTGAGGCAGGACTGCTTGAGTTCAAGGTCAGCAGGTCCACACAGTGAACGCTAGGCTAGTCAGGGCTACAAGTGTGAGAGCCCATCCAAAAACAACCAAACAACGAAACGCAGCGAACAAAAAGGAATAGAACTTAAACCAATATTTTCCTGTAACTTGTTTTCATACTTTTCGCTATTCCTTAATCCATATGCAGTGGTCTGTATTTTTGTATATAGTTCATGATCTATAGATCACAATTTGTCATCCTGCAGGAATTAATACCTTTTTTTGTGGCTTTTTTTTTTTTCTTTTGAGACAGGGTTTCTCTGTATAGCTCTGGCTGTCCTGGAACTCCAGACCAGGCTGGCCTTGAACTCAGAGATCTGCCTGGCTCTGCCTCCCTGAGTGCTGGGATTAAAGGCGTGCACCACCACCCGTATTTTTTTTTAATATTATTTTATTTTTAAAACTGTATTTATATATTTTTAATGATTTATTTATTTTTATTTTATGTGCACTGGTGTTTTGGTGTCCCTTGTAATGAGTATACAGACATTTGAGAGTCTGAAGTTAATATAAGTTGATAAATATCACTTTAAAGTTCAAGACCAGAACAAGTAAAATATTAAATTAATAAAACTACTAAAGAAAAAAAAAAAAGAATAAGTCTCCATGTGTTTACTTGGGAACTGGGTAGCAGGCCCTCAAAGAGTAAAAAAAAAAAAAAACAGGAAATCTGTACCACAAATCTGGCCTCAGAGGTCAGGATTTTACCTATGTATTATATGTGATTGCCAGAAGCCCTGTATTTTAGGATTTTTGTTTATTTAAGGCAGTCTCTCATGCTGGTTTTTAACTTTCTACATACCCAAGAATGGCCTTAATCTTCTGCCTGCCTCTACTTCCCAATTATAAACATTTACCCCCACACCCAGTTTATATTGAACCCAGGGCTAGGAAAGCACTCTACCAACTGAACTGCAACCCCAGCTCTAAGCCCTTTGTTTAAATGCTCAAACAAACAAAAATGCTCAAACAAAAATTTAATGTTACATAATATATGATAATATACAAAATGTCTAATTTAATCTCCAACAATTATGTGACAGAAAGATACTCTCAGATTATAGGAAATAAAAGCTTAAAATGGCAGTGACTTATCTAAAAAGATTAAAAGCAGCTCTGAAACAAGTCCTGGGGTTGGGGATTTAGCTCAGTGGTAGAGCACTTGCCTGGCAAGCACAAGGCCCTGGGTTCGGTCCTCAGCTTCAGGAAAAAACAAACGAACATACAATCAAAAAAACCCAGACAAGTCTCTTGTATACATTAGAGATGTTATTTCCAGCTATATCAAACCATCTGAAAAACGTAGTTGAAAATGTCCCCGAATTGTGCTAGGAACACCAGCTTACCTAGACGGGCTCTTGTCCTAGGTCCTTGCATCTGACTCCGAAGTTCAGGCCGCAGGTGAAATTTCTTTGCTTCATCAACTAGATCCCTGCACTGTAAACTGCACCTGATGAAAGGCTGAAATACAGAAGCCAGGAGTCAACACACAGGACATTTATAATACTGTAAGAACAAAATGACACATAAAAACAAGATTTACTTATGTAGACACAAGTACATAATGATTAGTAAAAATTGTAAGGGAAGCTGAGCATGCTTCCTTCCTGTAATCACAGCACATCTGTAAGTCACATCTGTAATTCCAGGACTTGGCAGGCTGACACAAAAGGATTTCTGAGATTTCAAGGTCAATTTAGGCTACATACTGCGTTCTAGGCCACTGTTAAAAAAGACAAGACACATGCTCTCTCTCTCTTTTGGAAAAACTATGTCTTTTCTGGAATAATTTCCCCAAAGCCCTCTCTTCTTCCCCCTTTTCATCCTTTCTTTCTGACAGGGTCTCTGTAGGCCAGGTTGGTCTCAAACTTACAACACAGCCTAGGATAACTTTAAACACGTGATCTCCTGCCTCCACCTCCTGAGTGCTGGGACTATAGGCATGCATTCATCATTAGCCCAGCTCCCATATCTACATCCCACAGCGCTCTACGGGCGGTGGAGAGGGCTCACTTCAGTAAATTCCCTGCCACAGAAGCACGATGACCTGAGTCCCATCACCAGACCCCACGTAAAGCCAGACATGGTACCCCACACGAGTGACACCCACACTAGCAGAGTGATAAGCGGATCCCCGGGCTTGTTGCCAGCCCAATCAAAAACTCCAGGTCAACCAGTGAGAGATTGTATCTCAAAAACCAAGGCAGATGGGCTGTGGAACAGCACCCAAGACTGGCCTCTGGCCTACATGGGTATGCTTATGTGCACACACATATACCACACAGAAAAGAAAACTCTGTTAATAGCATCTGCTTCCACAGACTCTCTGTACCCTCCTCTCCTTGCTCTCTGGTTCAGAAGATTGGCCCACGCAAATGATGTCAGTAACGTCTGAACACTGGCTTCTAGCTGGGATGAGTCCTCTTGAGGGTCAAGGCTCCTCTCAAGGCAGTGATTCTACCTGCTCTTTTCTTTCAGGTTCTGATAACCACTTTTCCACCCAGGCTATTCAGACTGAGAGCTGTTTCTCTAAATTTATACCTTGGTAAACAGCTCCTTTAGATAAGTAAGCCTGCCTTAAACCTGTACCATTTGGAGCATACCATCTGTTCCCTGTTAGGATCTCCAACTCATAAGCTCTTGTTTATAAGCTTGACTCCAAGGTATTTTCAGTAATGAATTGGAAAAGAAAATAAAGAATAGTAGCAAATATTGTTATAAGAGACATGACTCTAAAAGCTTTCGCATATGAATACTGGCAACAATGTATGAGGAAGGTGATGTAAGTTCTGCTGCACAGAGGGCAAAAAAAAACAACTGAGGTCATCTCCTTCAAGGCCATACAGGAATGCTTGATTTAGGATTACAGCCTGATTCTGGCTCCAGAACCTACGTATCAAACCACAATGTAAAGACCTAGCAGAAGGGTATGAAGGTTATCCTCACCATCAACCTGAAAACACCAATGGGTGTGTCTGTGAGGGTGCTTCCAGAAAGGTTTAACTGAAGAGGTAAGCCCTACCCTTAATGTGGGCTGCACTAGCTCATGGGCTAGGGTCCACCCCACCTAACAAGGAGAGGTGCAGCTGAGCGCCGGTATTTGTTCTCTGCTTCCCAACTGTGGACGCACTGTGACCCACGGCTCCATGCTTTCTGCTAAGCCTTCCTCAGGATGGACTCTACCTTTTCACTGTACCCAGTGCAAGCCTGTTCTCCCTAAAGGGGTTTTCATCAGCTATTTTGTCAGATCAAGAAACTGACACACAGATGTTCTAAGAAAGAAACCAGAAGAAGCAGAAAATGAACTGAGATGTGACAGGAATTTGCCTGAAATTATTTTTATTGGGGGGAGGGGTCCCTATGTTTTGTTTGTTTGTTTGTTTGAGACTGGGTCTTATTTAGCCTAGGGTAGCCTTGAACTATCAATCCTCCTGCCTCCCTCTACCAAGAGTTGAGATTACAAGTCTTCACCACAACAGACCTAGCAAATTTTGTAAAGTGAACAATTAAAAAACCATTTTTATGATTAATTTCAAAATGACCAGGTCCTGGCCAAGAAGTAACTCAGTTACTGGGCTTTACCTACATATTATAACTCAGTGCTTGCCAAAACACAGCTGTGTCAATTTGATAAAACCTATAATCACAGATGGTCGTTAGTGGTGCATGCCTTTAATCCCAGCACTTGGGAGGTAGAGGTAGGAGGATCTCTGTGAGTACAAGGCCAGCCTGGTCTATAGAGTGAGATCCAGGACCAGTTACAAAGGTACATAGAGAAACCCTGTCTCGAAAAACCAAAAACAAAAAAAAAACAAAAACAAAAAAAACCCCCCCCCCCCCCCAAAAAAACAAGCTATAATTACTTGGTGAGAAAGAACCTCAATTGAAGAACTGAAGAACAGCCCCCATCAGATTGGATAAGTGTGGGGGGCACCACTTCTGAACAGGTGGTGATCCTGGGTTGTATGAGAAAGTAAGCTGAGCAATGGAAGCAAGCCAGTAAGCAGTGTTCCTTCATGGTCTCTACTTCAGCTCCTACCTCCAGGTGCCTGCTCTGAGCTCTTGCCCTGGGTTCCCTTGACGATGGACTCTAACAGGCAAGCCAAATAAACCTTGCCTTCCCCAAGTTGTCTGTGGTCATGGTGTTTACCACAGCAAAAGAAAAGCAGACTAGTCCAGCAGTCCAGATAACACAGACGGTATACACTAAATGTCAGTGGTCATGTCTGAGGAGTAGATGGCAACTGACTTCAGGGGACTGGCCCCCCGGAAGCAAAGCACTGATGGGCGAATCTCTGGTAGGCAAAGCTCCAAGAGCCTCGGCCCCAGAACGTCTCTTGCTACTGCTGTGTCTTTTTTTGCATGTTTGCCGCTGCCATTTTCTCTGGGATCTGGCCTGGTGTGTGAATGGGCATGGGAGATCCCCACTGCCCTTAATGTAGTATGATTTTATCCCATGGATATACATGTACATATCCAATTCTTCTGGGCAAATTACCTGTGGATTATTATGGAGATGATTTCCTCTTAAGCTGTACTGTTTAGAGAGTTGCCCCACCCCCATCAACCCTGACAAAACAAGGGCTGCACAAGATAGAAAAACAGAATGAGGAAATGTCACTCAGCTGGTTTCTCTTGAGGAGCCACATTAAGAAAACAATTGAGTCCCAGAAGCCCAGCTAACTCAAGTTGTATAAATCTTAATGTTGGGAGATGTGTTTACAGGTTTGTGTGTGCATCAGAGCTGAAACAAAGCCTCAAATGACTTAAGGTTAGGTTAAGATGACTTTGGTAATGGCTTTGAGGTAGAAAACAATGTAAAGTTTAGAAAGGCACACTTTTAATAGCTGAGCAAGGGACTCATTGAGGTCAAGAAACAAGAACAATGACAGCCTGGCTACTGCTGGCTGACGTACCTTTCTTGCTAGGATGGGTTGATAATGAAGGGTGATGATTAACTCCTTGTACCCATTAGTGCCCTCAGCTTCCTGATATAAAATAAACTGTTGATGAGTGGGTATGCACCCTAAGGATTTAAATAGAGTTGGCTGATTCTTTTTTATATAAAAAAGTTTTGATTTGTGATTCTTTTAAGATTCTTTATAAGATCTTTTGCATTAAGTAATAAAGTAATAATAAATTATTATTATCAAATAATAAATTGATTCTTTGTAACCTTAAAATGCAGCCTGTCAATAAAAGAACCAGCTGAGAAAAATACCTTGCTTGCTTACATTCTGTCAATCTATAAGAAGTTGCTTGTGGGTTCTTGGGAATAATTTGTTTTTACCTATAATACGTAAAATGTTTAACCATGTAAGGGATATGGAAAACATGTTGTTTTTTACTTGTATTCATTGTAATCATTCACTTGAAAAATAGTATGTAGTCATGTTGTAATTTTTATATTGCTTGAAAGATTCTACTGTAAGGGAAAAATAAAGACACAGAGAAAGAAAACACCAGGAAAGATGTAGAAGAAAAGCTAGAAGGAAGACATCAAGAGACAAAAGGAAAACTTCAGGGTGGAACAACAGAACAGAAAAGGAACAGAGTAGAACAAACAACAGTAAGAATAAAAAAATGAAGACCTAAGCTTGGCCCTCAGACAAGTCCTCCTGTGTCTGTCTGTCTGTCCACTTGCTCTGCATCTCTTCAGTTTCTCTGACCTGCTGAAAATTTGCCATTCATCAGCACCCTAGGTGAGATCCTGACATGTTGGAGATGTACAAGTGCGTGTGTGCGCGTGCGTGTGTGTGTGTGTGTGTGTGTGTGTGTGTCCCTTTTTTGCCAGCCCCAGAGAGTTAAGTTTTACTCCCTCATATAGAAAAGTCAAATTGAGTGATTACAGTTTTATAGTTGGCCGACTATGTGGTTCCCCCTCAATATCTGAGCTGCTGGAGGCTGGACCTTATGGCAGCAGTACTAAATAAATAAATAAATCAGACTTACTAGAAGTAAAAACATGATTTGCTAAGCAAAGCAACTCTTGTCTTTTTTTTTTTTCAGAGCAATTTATGGCAATTTATGTTTAACAGAGGAGGGAACACAGTTCATTATAAAACAAAAAGAGCCAGGCGGTGGTGCAAGCCTTTAATCCCAGCACGTGGGAAGCAGAGGCAGGCAGATCTCTGTGAGTTCAAGGCCAGCCTGGTCTACAAAGTGAGTTCCAGGAAAAGCGCAAAACTACACAGAGGAAACCCTGTCTCAAAAAATCAAAAAAAAAAAAAAGAAAAAAAGAAAAGACAGCAAAGCACAAAACTAAATTTGTGACAGAAGCAATTAACATTTCTTCTGTCTAGGAAGTCCCAGCTTTACCTCTCCAGCACTCCTGCTGCAGGGGAACTACTGGTTTTGATTATACACACTAGGCTGTGGAGTTAGTGGAGGTTCTGGATACCAAGAGCCTCCCATGACTTACCTCGGCATCTATCACATCTGTAATGTACCTGGGGGTCAGCAGTGGCATCCGAACATACTGTAAGAGGTCAGGCAAGGATTCTTCTCGCTCCTTCTTGGAATGCTTCACCCAGTTGATGACAGCCTCAAAGACTGGCTCTTCAGAATCCACCTGCAATGAGTGATTGCACAGCATGGATTTCTGCCTTCCCAGTTAGCAAGCTTCCCACAAACTCAAACAACCGTGCTTCCTTTCTTCCTGCTCCCTTCCTCCATTACTGTTATTTCCCATCTTCCAGAAGTGTGGAGGTTCTGGGAAAAGTCTTTTCAGATCCAGGAAGAGAATTACATGCAACTTAAAAAGAACTAAAACAGATAGTATTTAATAAACCATTGGTTACATGTTGGCCTTCCTTTTAGAATTGTATCCACTCTCGAATTTTTTTAGTAATTTTTGCAACTTTAGTTAACATGGGAGAGGAAATCTGTTATCTTAATTAAAATTGAAATAATTTGTATTCACAGTTGCCTCTGAAACGGGAATTTCACTTTATCATCAAAAATAATGCTGCAGCTTTCAAAGTATGGTCAGTCAGCATTTAAACAACTATTATGTATTAGATTCTGTGCTGTTTGTGATATATAGTTTCAGATACATAGTGGTGTGTGTGTGTGTGTGTGTGTGTGTGTGTATGTATTTGGGGGGGGACTTAGATTATACATGGCAAATAGATAAAGTAAGTCATACCCTCTAAAGCCTGTATTCTGCCACCAGGAAAGCAATAGGTGCGAGAACAGCTGGGTTCTCCAAAGGCAGACACCTCTATGTCAGCCCTGTGCTCTCTCAGCAGTTCCTGGGCAGGTGATCTGAGGCATCTTTCAAAGTGCTGACTGTGACTCAATGCAAGCAAACAAAAACACCATCTTGTACACCATATCCCAAGAACTGTGGTGCTCTGGGAAGCAGACATGTTTTGGCATGCTCCTTCATTTGATGCATTTATAGAACTACTAAGTGCCAAGCACTGCCTTCACTAGAGCTGATTACATAATAGGGACAAATCAAGCACAGTCCTTGTAGGCCAGACTTGGCCTTCATCTTCTCCACCCGTCTTGTCCTTTCAAGTGCGGGGATTATAGGTGAGGACCACCAACTACTAATCACTATACTCTTGCTGTGATTAAAATTATATAGGAAAGTAGCAGAACTATGAGACAAAAATAACAAGGACAGGATAAAAGGGTAGATTATTGAATCTACTTTAAACTAAAAAGCAACTATTAATCTCAAGTATTTAACATTGGTATGGATTTTATGTAATGATACAAATTTAAGGTTATTTTTGTCAGAACATACTCTACATGTTCCTACTCTTATTTAAGGTATTTTTGTATATTGATACAAACAGAAGGTTATTTTTGTTATACTGTATATACGTTTCAATTCTTGTTTAAGGTATTTTACCTATGCAGCTCATTTAAAAATGTATAATTAAGAAATACAGTTTAGTAGTTAGTCATCTATAATGATCAAACTTGTAGTTATGTTAGGTATTTTTTCAAGGTTAAACACTGATATATTTTAGATAGACAGGTGGTCTTCAAACACTCCAGAGACCTATAGAATATATGGCTTTAAGATATTTTAATAACCTAAAGCTTTTCATGACAGTGAGACATGTCTGCTCCTGGCAGCAGCAACTTACTTCAAAAAAGGATGATGGGCATCGAAGAACTTCCATATGGAGTTCACTTTTATTGTGGCAAAGTTATCATTGGGCAAGAAATTGCCCTTGTCTTGACTGCTCACAGTATGCTGTCTAAACTGGACAAGCAGTACACAAAACAAGGTGACTGCTGAACTTTGCCAAGATAAGGTGGGACAGTTCTTCAAAATTCCTGCTTCACAGAAAAGTCTGTCAGATATTATAGGCCAAAGATGGATGCCCCAGTGTTGCAGAGGAACCCTGGGTGACTGTCCAGGCAGTCGGCCGCTTCTGTCACTTCTATAGTTTGGAAGCTGTTTACTCTCCACTTTTTGTTTACTCAGGTAAATTAGATCCTTCTCAGGTCTCTGATGGGGTTGAAGACAAGATGGTTATAGTTATAGTTTTCCTTGTTACCAAATTTAGAAAAGAAACTCACAAAAGAGGTGTAAAGTATATAAGGCCAGGAGACATAAAAGCTTAAATTGTTTATCTAAGAAAATGTTTTAAGGTCTAAAAGGATAGTTTGGGGTTGGTGATACAAGTTAGGACAGAAAGTGAATTAGGCACCAAACCCTGTAATCCCAGTACTCAGGAGGCAGAGGCAGGTGGATCTCTGTGAGTTCGAGGCCAGCCTAGTCTACAGAGCTAGTCCAGGACGGGCTCCAAAGCTACAGGGAAACCCTGTCTCAAAAAACAAAACAAAACAAAACAAAACAAAAAAAAATGGAGAAGATAGGATAGATTGTTTTTTCTAAACTTGCCACATACAAATGGACTGGACATTGTGAATGTAATCCTTACTTGGTAATTGTTCTTATTGCACATAGTTTTACTGTGTCAGAATTAAAGCCTTCCTTTTTATTTAGACAAAAAGGGGGAAATGTCGGGGGCTATTTAATCACACTGTGAACCCAGAGTCTGCATTTGTGTTAAATAAAACTAACCTTGGGTCAGGAGGCTGAGTTAACAACTAGTTGACAGAAAGTAATCATAGAGCATCAGAGGGCATCTGGAAGAGATAGTGAGATACACAGGAAGTAGCAGGGAGGGATCTGGAGTGGCATGATTTCTTTTTTGTTTTGGCAGAGCAGGACGACATTCTCTTTTGGGAAGACTCCATCAAGGAGAGAAGGTTAGCTGTTGCTACTCAGCCTCTCTGAGCTAGCAGGTTTTGATCCCAGCCTTTAAATCTCTAGTCTTATTTATGAACAGAATGATAGAGATTCAGGTAAAGCTACCTTTAGCGGCAGCAACAGAGCTGGTGTCTGCAGGAACAGAAAGAATTCCCACCAGGCTGCGGGCCTGAGCAGCCAGACACTGCCAGGGAAGCAACTGCTAGGGGTTGCAACTGCTGGCTGAAATAGCAACAGATTAAGGTGAAGCCAACTGTGCCAAAGTTAAACAGGCTGAGTAAAAGGCTTTTTTTTTTTTTTTAATTAAACAGGCTGATATGTCAGGAAAAATATCCCTGAAGTAGTAAGGCGAAATCTGGAAGAATGAAAAAGGAGTACTCACGGGCCAGGGGTGGCAGCACACACTGATAATCCCAGCACTTAGAAGGCTGAGGCGGCAAGAGGGTTGCTACGTAGCGAGTTCTGGCCCAGCTAGAGATGTAGACTAAGATCTTATCTCAAAATCCCCAAGAGCACTCTATAAAAACGTGCGCCCAGAAGCTCTGGACCAGCTGTCCTGTCTGACACAGGAGTGGCATTTAACTAAAATAAACAGAGTCCAACATCTTAACTATGTCCCGAAGCCCAACAACCATGTCCAGTGGCTATCAGACTAGACAAGGGAATTTAATCCATCTTGAAAGAATTTCCTAATGGACAGCACTGAACAGAGCATAAAGAACTGACACTTGGGGACATTTTAGCTGTCTCATCCAATGAAAGGAGGAAGGGTGACAGAGTTGGAGGTAAGCATCAGACTGCTGGACACCATTTGATACTGTTGTCCTGTTTCAAGCAGGACAGTAACAAATCGAGATGTTTGCTTAAAAAAACAAAAACAAAAAAAAAACCCAAAAAACTGTTGTGATGACCATGGGGAGAACACTCAGAAGGGCTAGGAGGTCGAGGATGGGTTCAAGTCTTCTCTGGTACAATAGGCTAGACTCCGGCTGTGGCAATTCTGGATCAGTGTGTGGAAGATCAAGGCAATCCATCTTACTGACAGAAGCTGGGGAGGATGCAGGCTAGCCATTATTAAGAAAAATTGTCCTTTCTTTAAAAACAAGTAAACTAAAATTGCAGAGAAACTACTCAATGTGCAGAGAAGTTAATGATTCATCATGGGGAAAAATGAGTATTCTTCATATTTTTCTTATGTGTCAGACAAGGCACTGTCATTTAATGCTTGAGACAGACAGTCCAGTGTAGGAAGTGCTAACATTATCCATATGTTATAGAAGAGGAAAAGAAAGGCTAACCAGCAGGTAACACATCACAAATGTTCTAAGTCTGACTGTAAAGCCCGTGCCGTTTTAGTCAATATGACACATTGTTCCCTCTGTTTGAAGTACTGTTGGTTTGCTGCATATTCTTTTTTTGAGAAGTCTTAGAACCCAGACTGGTTTTGAACCAAGACAACCTTGAATCCCTGAACCTCATGACACCAACCTTCCCACTTAGTTACAGAATTACAGACTAGCTGCACCATGCCTGGTCCTACTGTTTTATTTAATAAGAGGAAACTCAAGTGGAACTCAAGACATCTGGTTCCAATTTGGGGCTGGTTTATAGAACAGGAAAAAAAAAAAATCTTTTGTCACTCCAGAAAAAAGCAAAGGCCAGTCCTAATATATGTGGAAGGAAAACTACATAAAAGAATGCTTAAGTTGTTTTTCATATTGGCCTGATTACGGTTAGCTATTTGCTCTTCTGTCCCATCTTACTTTATCCAGATTCTACAGAGGTCCCAAATGACTGATGTGTGTGCTAATCTCCTCATGAGGACAACTGGATGCAAACGGGACAGCTGGTGGTGAGCTCGCACCTCAGTTGGGGGGAAAGGCCTTGAGAACACACAGCCCATTTTGGGTGTTGTTAGGAAAGGGTCTCATGTAGCCCAAGCTAGCCTGATACTCACTATTGGCAAAGGAAGGTTTTTAACTGATTCTCTTCCTCCACTCCTAAGTGCTGGAAATAAAGGTCCAACATACCACACCCAGCTTTTAAATTTTTTCCTTTAAATTTTTTTCCTTTTATTTTCTTTTGTTGGTTTCTTGAGACAGAGTTTCTTCTGTAGTTCAGGATAGCTTTGAATTTCCCAGCTCTGCCTCCCAAACACCAGAGTTATAGATGTGTGTGGCACCATCTTGAATCCTGGCTCTATAACTTACTATGGTATGACGTTCACCTCTGAGCCACAGTTTCTGATAACTGGAGACAGCTGTCAGGTGGAAGCACCAGGAATGATGCCATAAGTCAGAAACTCAAGAGCTGGGTCCAGGGTGGTTCCATGGTAGAGTACTGGCCTATCATGCCCAAGACCTACCAATTCCAACTCCAACATGGAAACACACACACAAAATTAAAAAATGAGGTAGGTGTTGTGGAATATTTAACTATGTAAAGATGTGTTACATTTGTTTCTGCTGCATCTATTAATTATGATAAGATATGTTGATCTATCACCTTGCCTGCCTAAGGCACCTGATTGGTCTAATAAAGAGCTAAATGGCCAATACCTAGGCAGGAGAGGGATACATGGGGCTGGCAGGCAGAATAAACAGGAGGAGAAATCTAGGCTCACGAGAGGAGAGAAGAAGAGAACAAAGGAGAAAAAGAGGGAGACACCAGGGCCAGTCAGGCAGCTGCCAGCCAGCAGACACACAGTAGGACGTACAGGAAGAAAGGTAAAAAGCCCTGAGGCAAAAGGTAGATAAAGAGAAACAGATTAATAAGAGCTAAGGTAAGGGTGAGCATTCATAACTAATAATAAGTCCCCATGTCAAGAGCTGGGAGCTGGTTGGTGGCCCTCCCCAGAAAGAAAGCCTGTCACAGGCAGGTGGATCTCTAGGTTCAAAGCCAGCTTGATCAATTCCAGACCAGCCAGGGCTACAGAGAGAAACCTTATCTCAAAAACAAATATTAAAATTTTTAAAAGGAGAGTCATAATTTTCTAGCTTACTGGCTCCTAAATGTGAAGAATGCATTTTGTGGCCATGCCTCTCACCATCTGAACAAGGACACAAGTGCAGCCTCATCAGGTGGAGAACAAGACCAGCACATTTTTGACTCAGCAGCATCTCTAACAGTATCTCTCTAGGCTGATAGGAAAGTCAAACTGGGGAATAAACTCCCTCTAGGTGCAAACAATTTACCAACATGTTCTCATCAGTTTTGCCTTCCAACATTTGTTAAAGAAAGGTTGGCTAAAATTCAATAAAAGTGTATTTAAAACCTTTTCTTTTATAACATACAAATCCATTTTCTAGCCAATTAGGATTCACAAAGTATATCACAGAATTTCTTTTCTCCTATGGTGCTTTTTCTTTTCTTCTTCTTCTTCTTCTTCTTCTTCTTCTTCTTCTTCTTCTTCTTCTTCTTCCTTCTTCTTCCTTCTTCTTCCTTCTTCTTCCTTCTTCTTCTTCTTCTTCTTCTTCTTCTTCTTCTTCTTCTTCTTCTTCTTCTTCTTCTTCTTTTTTTTTTTTTGAGACAAGGTCTCACTATGTTGCCAAGGCAAGCTCATGACCCTCCTGGCTCAGCAGCCTCTTGAGTACTGGGATTACAGGTATGAAAAAGCATGCCTGGCTGGATTGGCCATGGAATTTCTTTAAGGAGTAAACTGTCCTACAGCATATAAAAGTATTAAACCAATCCTGATACTTTCTAATGCGTCTCATCTAGACCCAGGAACAGAAGCTTGGTAATATATTTCAGTGGAGAAATGAACTCAATAGGTACATATGACACAGGACTTGACTCTGAGTATCTTTCTAGAAGCTACTAACTAAAGAACTAGTCCACTGGAGATTAAAGCTACAGGCTTCAAAGACAGATCAGCCCTCTGTTGGATTCCTCACTCCCATTTTAAGCCTAGCTATACCTATATACAACAAACAAACACTACTACACAGCCAGTGGGTAATATTGCATAGAAATTTACCTAATTTCCAATTTCTGCTTATTTGTTTACCACTGGAATGAATATATTTGATTAAGGGGCAGATTTTTTTCCCTCCATAAAAATGTAAATAAATTAAAACCTTTGTCACCAATCTGGGTATTTGATTATGAAGCCATAATATGGACACTCCATAATATGGAGTAATAACAATATGGACATAATATGGACACTCCACAATATGAAGTAATAATAATCATATGGGCATAATATGGTCACTCCACAATATGGAATAATAATAATATGGACATAGTATGGACACTCCACAATGTGGAGTAATAATAATAGGGACATAATATAGTCACTCCATAATATGGAGTAGTAATAATATGGACACGGTATGGTCACTCCACGCTGCTCTGTAATGTGTAATGGCCCAGTTTTAAAGACACCATGCCAGCAAGCCAAAGCTGTACCTGGATTTCATCACACTTGATTAGCTTCTCCACCTCTCCTTGACTAAGGAGAATGAACTCTTCATGCTGCACCACTTCAGGAAAATGCTTCTGGCTAAAAACCTCAGCTGCTTGCATCAGGTCAACGCAATTGTGAGTTTCAGCAAAATCCCTGATACCCAGGCAATTAGAAGGGTCCAGCTGACTTTCTAAGAACTCACAGCAGGCTTGCTTCACACCTAGGACAAACACAAGCAGTGAGCAGACTTCAGCACACTTCGCCAAGTGTGAAGTGGCCTTACAGTCTTGGATTTTACATCTTCTCTACATGTTATCTATCAGAAGAACACTGGCTCCACACCTTCACACACAAGTTAGAAAATTTATGGTCAAGGCATTCAATTTATCTCTGTCTTATGTACTATGTCACTTTTAAAAGTCCTTTATCTCTGCTTCTGCTTCATCTTTAAAATGAGTGTATCAAGTCTGACCTAGTTTCAAGGACACTCACACCATCATCAGAAGCTGTAAATTTTTAGCTACTGGAACCAATCTAAAAACAGTAACAAATTTGCAATTTTCTTATTTTCTCCTCCATATAAAGTTTTTGTTTGTTCATTTTAAGATTTACTTACTTTTATTTTATGTGTATAAGTATTATGTCTGGATGTATATAAATGAATCATTGCATTCAGTGCCCAAGGAGATACTTGTCAGACAGATCCTTAGAACTGGAGCTATAAAGGCAGTTGCGAGTCACCATGTGAATGCTGGGAATTGAATCCAGGTTCTCTAGGAGACAAGAGCTCTTAACCACTGAGCCAACTCTCTAATCCCTATATCAAACTTACTTTAAAACTCCAGTGAGGTTGGGTGTGGTGGCACACACTTTAATCCTAGCAGATGGGAGATAAGAGGCATGTGGATCTCTGTGAGTTAGAAGCCAGCCTGGTCTACAAACCGAGTTCTAAGACAGCCACGGGTGTTACATAGAGAAACTCTGTCTCAATAACAGACAAACAAGCCCTCTAGTGAAGGAAAACCATCCCACAACTCTCTCACGAGAGAGTTCAGAACAGAAGCTTGGGATACAGCTTAACAGAAAAGCAGCTCTGCTCCTGGAGCAGCTCAGCATGCACAAGGCCCTGGGTTCAATCCCTGGCACTGGAAAAAAGAAGTGCAGTGCATAAACTCAATGCTTTTTTTGTTTTGTCTTTTGAGGCAGGGTCTTACTATGCAGTCCTTGCTGGCCTGGAGCGCATGATGTAGACCAGACTGGACTCAAACCCACCAATATCTGTCTGTATCTCTCTCCTGAGTGCTGGGATTAAATGTGTGTGCCACTGCATCTTGCATAAATTTAATTCTTAATTTTCTAACTCTGTAAGACATGGTGGTGCACGTCTCTAATTCCAGTGCTCAGGAGGAAGAGGCAGGTGGATATGCTTGAGTTCAAGGCCAGCCTGGTCAGCGAGTTCCTGGACACCCACAGTTACATCGTTAAACCCTGTCTCAAAAACCAAAACTAAAACCAAACAAGGGTACTGGAGAAATGGCTCAGCCATTAAAAGCACCTGTCACTCTTTTTTTGTTTGTAGTTTGTTTTTTGAGACAGGGTTTCTCTGTGTAGCTTTGTACTTGTCCAGGATCTCACTCTGTAGCCCAGGCTGGCCTTGAACTCACAGAGATCCGCCTGGCTCTGCCTCCCGAGTGCTGGGATTAAAGGCGTGTGCTACCACCACCCTTGTCACCCTTAAAGAAATCTAGGTTCAAGTTCCCAGCATCCAGAACACAGCTCACAATTGCTTGTAACTCCAGTTCCAGGGGATCTGACCCCTTCTTCTGATCTCTGTGGCCACCAAAGGTCACACTTTCAAGCATAACAATTATTCACATAAAAAATTAACAAAAATGAATTTTTTAAAGTTATTTTACATGATTCCAAGATTTAAATATATAATAAGGTTTATAATGACAAGCCCTCTTAGCATCTCCATGCCCACAGCCATCTAATGACAAGTTCAACAGTATCTCTCCAAGGCAGTGAATGCTATTTATTAGTTTCTGGGCAATCCTTACATGAGTACTATGTAGGTATGCATGTATGTATGTATTAAGGAAATTCCTGTATTTTCCATTCTTCTGTTTTGTTTGTTTAATTATCCTATGTGTATGGGTGCTTTGCCTGCATGTTTATCTGTGTACCATTTTCATGCCTGGTGCCCAGAAGAGGGCACCAGATTCCCAGGAAATGGAGTCACAAATAGTTGTACATCACCAACTGGGTGCTGGGACTCAAACACAGGTTGTCCTGAAGAGCAGCCCATGCTCTTAACCACTGAGGCATCTCTTCAGTCCTTTGGCTTGGTTTTGAGACATAGTCTCATTTTATAGTCTAAACTGGCTTAAAACTCACACAATCCTCTTGTCTCAGCTTCCTAAGTGCTGGGATTACTACTGTTAGCCACCACACCTGGCTTTTCCATATTGTCAAAAACAGAAAGAGTTTAAACGTTTTCTTTTACAAGAGCCAAATACTCATATCTGGAGAGATTTTTCTGCACTGCTCTTAAATACATCTGATCTTTCATGCTCAAAGATTCAAAAGTCATGCTTCTAGACAGGTCTCTGAAAGTCTCTTGATTAATTTTACATCAATGAAAAACACGTCCAGCACTAATGAGTCATGAACAAGGACATCTTTTATCAACTGTACCTTTCAGCTGAAGTAGACAGGCTGCAGGGAGCAGTTCTTGAACATTCTCCACTGTCACATGTACTGTTTCTGTGTATACAAAGTCCAACAGAATTTCCATAGTAGAAGCAGTTAAACCTTGAATGTCAACATATGGCTTCCCCTTCTCTGAAAGCTGAAAAGTCATGAGGTAGAAAAGAATGGTACTTTTAATTCCACAATTTAAGCCTAAGAGCTTAAAGGGATGCTGGAACTAATTAAATATACATCTTTTAAAAACAATAGCTGGAGAGCTAGCTTAGTGGTTAAGGGTACCAGTGGCTGCTCTTCCAGAGGACCTGGGTTCAATTCCCAGCACACATGGCGTCTCACAGTCATCCATAAACCAGTGTCAGTGGATTGATGCCATTTTCTGACCTCCATAGGCAACAGGCACACATATAAAGCACAGTCATACATGCAGGCAAAACACACATAAAATAATTTTATAAAAATGTTTAAATCAGGGGGCTGTAGATGGCTCAGAGGTTAAGAGCACTGGCTTGTCTTCCAGAGGTCCGGAGTTCAATTCCCAGCAACAACATGGTGGCTCACAGCCATCTGTAATGAGATCTGGTGCCCTTTTCTGGTCGGCAGGCATACATGGAGGCAGAATGTTGTATACATAATAAATAAATAAATCTTTAAAAAAATGTTTAAATCGGCTGGAGAGATGGCTCAGGGGTTAAGACCACTGACTGCTTTTCTAGAGGACTCAAGTTCAATTCCCAGCACCCACATGACAGATCACACCTGTCTGTAACTCTAGTTTCAGGGGACCCCAACACCCATGGCAAAACACAATGCACATTTTATATTTATATAAAGCCATGCCTAAAAAATGTTTAAATCATCATCTTTTTTATTTGATTTGTATATAGCAAGTATGGCATATATTTGTAAATCTGCAAATAGAGTGGGCAGTTGACTGTATCCCTAGGAGTGAACAGTAGAATATCAAATATTTTAGAGACTAATTAACAACCCGATTCCATATTAAAACCAACACAGATGTTTTAGAGAACAGAATACAAAAGTTTCATAAACTTACCACTAGTGTCCATGTGCCTTTATGATAAAACATTATCTCTCTTCTCCTGCCTACCACCCATACGCTAGGTAGTTGTGGCTGGCCTGGTTTTCAGTGTGTAGCCCAAGCTGCCCTTTAACTTGTAGCCACCCTCTTGCCCTAGACTTCTGAGGGCTGAGATTACAAGTATTTGCCACCATGTGTGGATAAAATAGAAACAGGACTCTGAGGTGTATAGCTACAACCTCCTCTGTGATTACCACATTCCTCTCATCTGCCCTCAGAGACCATCAGGATGGAAAAAGGGCATGCAGATCACTGTAAGGGGCTCTTCTGTTAACTGTTTGAGCCTGGAGGAGGGGCAACAGGACTGCAGTGAGCTAGAGCTGCTCTGGCTGGTTGTGACATCCTATATCAAAAGCAAATACAAGCCGGGTGGTGCTGGTGCAGGCCTTTAATCCCAAGAGGCAGAGGCAGGCAGATCTCTGAGTTTGAGGCCAGCCTGGTCTGCAGAGTGAGTTCCAGTTCCAGTGAGTTCCAGCCCAGAAAAGCCCTATCTTGAAAAACTGGAAGAAAAAAAGAGAGAGAGAGAGAGAGAGAGGGAGAGAGAGAGAGAAAGTGAGAAAGAAAGAAAGAAAGAAAGAAAGAAAGAAAGAAAGAAAGAAAGAAAGAAAGAAAGAAGGAAAGAAGGATCAGCCTATTAGAGCACAACTCAGCTGTTTGGTGGTTTTGCAAAATATTGAAAATGCACCTGTGACCTCAGAGCCTTAGGGCAGAGATAGGCAGATCCCACAACTCACTTGTCAATCAAGCCGCAAGTAGAGAGCTCAGTTCTCACTGAGAGACCCTGTCTCAAAAAGTAAGGTGGAGAGTTACTAAGGAGGACAAGTGACAATGGCCTCACAAGGGTGAGCACACTCACACCCGTGTTCTCACACACCACCAACTCCTATTACAACACTCTAGGTACTTCCATTATTTTTTTTTGTTTTTGTTTTTTTTTTTGTTTTTTTTTTTCGAGACAGGGTTTCTCTGTAGCTTTGGAGGCTGTTCTGGAACTCACTTTGTAAACCAGGCTGGCCTCAAACTCACCTGCCTCTGCCTCAAGAGTGCTGGGATTACAGGCGTGCACCACCACCGCCCGGCTGTACTTCCATTATTAATTAAATGGCTATCATCTTTGAATTCTCCATCAGCCCAGAGAGTAACAAAAAAAATTCTTTACAAAACCAATTCCGTACATAAAGAAAAAAAAAATCATTAGTGATACACGTTGTCTTTAATACCAGGTAGAGGGAGGCAGATCTCCAAGTTCAAGGCCAGCCTGGTCAACAGGAGTTCTAGGACAGGCACAGAGAAGCCTTGTTTAAAACAAACAAAGAATTGTGTATGAGAAGAAATGAGTTATTTTCCAAGACTCTACAAATTTCTCAGTGTTGAAAAAACAGTGCAGACAGACTTTCTCCAAGATGACAGCAATCAGGACATACACAATCAGCAGCTGGCAGTCTCAGCCCATTTCACAATCAGCACTTGTGGTGAACACCCCTTACCCACCCAGCTAAATGCCAATGCTCTGGGGGCAGACATCATGGAGAACAGTATAGGCGAGAGATCTGTGCTGTTGTATTATTCAAGACAGTTTTTAAATTAGCTTGGATTAGCCAGAATGACCTGAGAGCTTTCTATTTCTCTTACTAGCCTTATGACTGAGCAAAGGAGCTAAGAGCTAGGCTTTACAGTCACAAGCTGCAGAGACAAAGCCCATCTGCATGCAGCATTCCAAAGCTCTGTGACCTTGGGCACGACATTTATTGAGACCCTTCTTCATTTGTAAAATGAAATGTAATATTTACTCCCAGGGTGAACGACAAACTTGGCACTGTAACTGGGCCCACAAATATAGTTATTATCATACTTCCTCTCTCTGGTTCTAGCAACTACTTCATTATGGTGACAGGTGCTAACTAAAGAAAATGCTGGTGGTTAGAAATGCTTTTTAAAGAGTCTTATCATAGCCAGGCATGGGTGGCCCACATCTGTAATCTCTGTACTTGAGGAGGCTGAGGCAGAAAGATGGAGTACTTCAGACCAACTTGGGCTATATAGTGAGATTCTGTCTCAAAGACAGAAGCACACACACCAAACCAGAGGGTTGGAGGTGGTTACTATTCTTGAAGCACCCGCATCAGATGGCTCACAACCACTGTAGCTCCAGTTCCAGAGGATCTGACAGCCTATGGACTCTAAGGACACACCAGCTTGGACATGATGCACATAAAATTCATGCCAGTGCTCACACACATATAGACATACATTTTTTAATCTTCTTAAAAAAGGTTTATTCATTTATTTAATGTGTAGTGGTGTTTTGCCCATATATATTCTGTGTGAGGGTGTCGGGTCTGCTGGAACTGGAGTTACAGACAGTTGTGAGCTGTCATGTGGGTGCTGGGAATTGAACCCAGGTCCTTTGGAAGAGCAGCCGATGCTCTTAACTGCTGAGCCATCTCTCCAGCCCCCATTTTTTTTTTTTAAATCTTAAAAACAAAAAAAACCCTAAAAAGTCAGCATAATGAAATAATTTATGTCTAAGTTTAAATACATAATAATTATTCATATATTTTAAACTTAAAATATTTATAAAGACTTGTTCAAATATTTTTATTTTGACATGTGAGGAACTTAAAAAACACTTTATTGTCATGAGCTCACAAACAGAAGTATCGCACAGCTCAATGAGTCACTCAAACACTTGCCCGCTCCCCGATTCTCTCTCTCAGTGAGCTTCCAGACAGTTAGGACGGCCATTCTGAAGCTGTGGCACTTCCCTTAGGGCTTTATACTCTATCAATTATATTTTGATTCACTTATTCACCACACAGAAAGAAAAACCCATGACATAGTTAAAACTAGAAAACCAACTAGCTTTATATTCTTTCATGACTCAAGTGCCCTGCATGGGTGGAGGCCAGTGGGTTCTTTCCTTCTACCTTTATGCGAGTTCTGGGGACCAAACTCATGTGTCACATGCGGCTCCTTTACAGGGCTAGCCATCTCAAATGTACATAAACATATAGAAAGACATAGACACACACACACACACACACACACACACACACACACACACACACACACGCACGCGCACCAGAGTTGGTTTTCTCCTTCCACCATGTGGGTCCCAGGAATTGAAACTGGGTTCATCAGGTCTGGTAGAAAGTGTCTTTACTTGCTGAACTATCTTGCTAGCCCTATTTTATTTTGTTTTAACTAATTAATTTTGGTTTTGGAGAAAATGTCTCATATAGCCCAGAATGGCCTAAAAATCTGTATGTAGGCAAGGATGGTCTTGAACTTGTAGCTTTGTGTATGCTGGGCAAGCACTTGATCAATTAAAATAGATCCCCTGCCCTTATTTTAGTTTTTATGAGACAGAGTCTCACCAAGAGGCCAGCCTTGAATTCCTGATCCTCCTGTTTCCACCTCCCAATGTTGGCATTACAGGTATGTGCGACCATGCCAGGCTAACTTAATACTGCATAACCATTCATTAAATTCCCCTCTTCTCCTCATTTGAAATCTACATTGGTGGAAGGAATACTCATTTCATACAATTATTGGCAATTTAAAAGAGGAAGCCATTACACATCTTAGTCAGGGCTTATCCATTTAACTAAAACATTATACAAATTCAATGGTTTACCAAACTATTTTTTTTTCATTGCTAAGTGTTTTTGTTTTATTTTTGAGATGGGTATTATTCTGTAGCCCACACTGGCCTGAAATTTATGGTGATCCTTCTGCTTCCCAAGTGTTGGGATTATAAGTGTGGGCCACTATATCTGGTTTCAAGTTTATGTTTTATTTATTTATTATTATGAAAGCTTGTTTGGAAGTTCTAACAGGGCAGGGCTCCTACGCTCAACCAAAGAATGGTCCTCTGCTGGAAAACATCATCTTCTCTGACTGAGCAGCCCCTTTAGAAGACACACAACCAATGATGAAGAAAGAAAGGGACACCTGGCTGGTCAGACAGACCAGCCAAGTCACCCACACATGCTATTTTGTTCCTTGAAATGAACTACAGGGTTCCACGCGTGAGTTCACTTATGCGGCGGTGACTAGCACTGACCTCACTAGTGAACATGGCACAGAAATAGTCACTGCAGGCCGCCAGCACAATCCGGTGGGCAGGGAAGTCTTTCTGCTCCACTCTCAAAGTCACATCGCAGAGGGTGTTGCTCTTCCTGAGAGAGTTCATCGAGTTGAGGATGGACTTGGCGTGAGTATTTGTCATTATGTCTTTGGGGGCCATAATGCCGCCCATCAAGCACTATGAAGAAAGAACAAAGGAATCCCTGGGCAATGCAGCTACAAGAGAAAAGAGATCTTATTTGAAGTGGGAAACTGAACACACACTTAGCTTTACAAACTAAGGAACTAAAAAGGGGCTTCCTTAAACACAAACTTCCCGACACTGGCATCACCATCACAATCCAGCTAACACCAGCTTCAATAAGTTATCTCTTCTTCCTCTGAGTTCTACTAGTTCTACATGTTTACATTCAACCAAGTAAGGATCAAAATATTCAAAAAGTAAAGTATTGATTTTAAACATGTACAGACTTTTATTATTTTCCTAAACAATACTATCTTAGTCAGGGTTACTAGTGCTGTGTTAAAATATCATGATCAAAAAAGCATCTTGGGAGTCGGGTGTGGTGGCGCATGCCTTTAAACCCCTGCACTTGGGAGGTAGGCTGATCTCTTGAGTTCGAGGCCGGCCTGGTTTACAGAATGAGTTCCAGGACAGCCAGGGTTACACAGAGAAACTCTGTCTTAAGAAAAACAAACAGAGCAACTTAGGGAGGAAAGGGTTAATTTGGCTTGCATATACTGAGCCACAGTCCACTGAAAGAAGAGGTAGGAACTCAAACTGGGTGGGAACTGATACTCCAGGAGGCAGGAGCTGATACAGAGGCCATGGACGGGTGCCTTACTGGCTTGTTCCTCATGACTTGCTCAATTTACTCTCTTTTCTTTTTTTCCTTTTTTTGTTTTTTTTTGAGACAGGGTTTCTCTGTGCAGCCCTGGCTATCCTAGAACTCACTCTGTAGACCATGCTGGCCTTGAACTCACAGAGATTTGCCAGCCTCTCCCTCCACTACCACCACCCAGCTAGCTGGCTCATCCTACTTTCTTATAGAACACAGGACCTGCCAGCCCAGGGGTGGCACAGTGAGCTAAGCCCTCCCCTATCAATCACTAATTAAGAAAATGCCCTACCAGCCTGACTGCACCCTGATCTTCTGTAGGCAATTAATTTCCTTCCTCTCAGATGACCACACAAAACTAACCAGCATAAAACAACTTGATTGTTTTAGGTATGAACTGCCTTGATGTACATGGGGGGGATGGATGTTCATGAAGTATATGCAAGTACTGTGCACACTCTGCATGCCCTCAGAGCCAGGTGGGGTGGTCTATCCCCTGTAATCCAAGCACTCAGGAGACTGAGACAGACAGCTGCAAGCTGGAGGCCACCCTAGTCTACACAATGAGTTCGAAGCCAGCCAGGACTGCATCTCAAAAAAAAACAAACCAAACCACAGACCAGCACACTCAGATTTGGGTATCTGTGGATTCCTGGGTCCAATTCTCTATGGGTATAAGAGAACGACCAGAATTGCAAAGTTCACTTGTATGCATCCACTGAATAATGATGTATTTGAAAGGCAATGTGAGGAACACTTTCCTGAGTGGCCGGACTTTAGTCATACTATAGGCATACGACGGAGGTGGTTAGGATTAGAACAATCTTTTACTTGGGATTCAAAACTTTCTGAAATGAACCAAGAAAAGAAACTCTTCTTCCAAAGTTCACAATCATCGTTTCTGAAAAGCAGAACTGAGGTTCTAAGTTCTCATCTTTCATGTAGTTACATCAAAAGCACTCTCAACCCTCCCTCCAACAACTCTGCAACATCTATTTTACAAAACAAGAGGATGATTCTCTAAAGTAAATGGTTGCTGTTTAAAATCTTTCCTTAAGTCAACATGGTTTCAATTGTGAGCTGCAAGAAACTCTAGGGATTTGCTGAATTCTCAGTAAGATTATGAAATTTTCCTGGTGTCTTACTACAGAATTCAGCCTGTGATCGGGACTTAAGGTTGGTGTCAAAACTGACAGTAACCTCAGGCTAACAACCTTTTTCCCAGCACAAAGCCAGAGCACATTTGTCTCCTTTCAGAAATGGCATATTCTAGAACTTCTGTTAATATCTGAATAGGGGTGTTCCATTCTGAATGGGGGAGGGGCATCAAATTCTAGAAGACTAAAATTAAGAGGAAAAAATAATGGCGTTCTTCCCTGCTAACGCCAAGCTTACCATCCTCAAGTATTAGCGCGACCTGGGAAGGCAGGGAATTAGATAGGCGGTAGTCGTGGAATGCTACACCTGTATCTTGGTAACTGTGTCTCCTGGTTAGTAGGAACTTAACACCAGAACCAAGGAAACCAACCATGCATGCACCCCTGTGGCGAAGCATCCGTGAAGCTGTATTTGGGATATTCCCACCGTATGAGAAACCAAGGCCCCAGAGTACTTAACAAATTGCCAACAGGCACGTTAAAGAAGGGTCTGCATCCTCAAAAGGCTGGCTTCATTACAATGTGTTGCGGTTTGGACACCAGCATCTTCTTTTTTTTTTTTTTTTCAAGATTACTAGGGGCGGGGGTGGGGGGGAATATCCTTCAAGGGGACATGAGATCCACTATAATTTGGGAGGGAAAGGGTGTCATCTTACCTCCATGCATCAATATATCATCCTTAGTGCTCTTTTAAAAAACTTTAAAACCCACAACACAGACCCCAGCGCGCTGTTCCCACCTACCTTCCGAGAAAGCCCACTCCCATCTTTGGAGTGTGTAGCTTTGCTTTGTTAAATAAACTTCTCCTTAACTGTTTCTCGGCTGAATTCTTTCCTTCCAGGTGAAACCTTCTGCCGGGACAGGCAGGTGCTGCTCCGGGGAAGCCGAGAAGGCAGCGCTAACCCTGCGGCGCCCCACCGCGTCTCCTCCCGACCCGGGGGGTCACCAGGGCTGGGGGGGGGGGGGAAGGCCGCGCCCCAGGCTGAGGGCAGAGGGGGAAGGTCGGGTGTCACGGCCTCACCCACTCACCTGGGCTCCGTGGCCGCCCGAGCGGAGGGGCTGGGCGCGGGGGGCTCTCAGGCGGCTCAGCAGCCGGAGCGCCGCCGCCGCCCGCCCGGACCAGCCGCTGCGGAGCAGTCTCCGTCGGACTCCAGGCTCCAAGCTCGGCAGCCGCGCGGCCTGATGACGTCACGCGCGGGAGGGGCGGGCCTCTCCTAGGTTACGTCACGTGAGGGCGGCTCTGCGCCCGGAGGCCCCGCGGACCCGGGGGTTCAGAAAACCGGGAAAGAAAAAGTGGAAGGGTGCACCGAGCGGGACGTGCCCGCGCGGGCGCGTGGGCCCGAGGCGAAGGTTCCGAGGCTGGCTGCGTAGGCTGCGTCCCCGTCACACTCAGCTGGCCCACGCAACTTCAAAATTGTCCAGGCCGGTTGTGGATAATCAATCAGGCTGCCTGTCATCGTGGGGAGGACCTTTAATGCCGGGTGACCACAAGCCTCTGGGTCCTGAGTGGACCTGTCACCATTAGGCTGTTACTTCTTTCACTCCTAGCCGAGGGGAAGGAACTTGTGGATTGACTGAACTACCAGAAACTGGACAGTGAGGGAAATTGACAAGAACCTTCGCAAAGAGGACACTCTAGTCATCTCTCCGACTCACCACCATGTCATTCATTAGTGCTGAAGTTGTTGGGGATTTTTGCTTCTCGTTGATTTTGAGTTTGCCTTGTGACTGAGAAGGGAAAGATATTCCTTGGTTTAGCTTATATGAATAACCAATTGGATTATTCAGTTTTGTTTTGTTTTTTTTTCTGTACATTTGGTTCTGTTTGTTTTGGCTTTGAGACAGGGTTTCTCTGTGTAGTCCTGGCTGTCCTGTAGACCATGCTGGCCTTGAACTCACAGAGATCCACCTGCCTCTGCCTCTCAGTTCAGGAATTAAAGGCGTGCACCACCACGCCCAGCTAATATTTGGTTCTTAAGGAAAATAAAGTGTAGTCAGGTGGGCAGCTTTTTAGTTTTACATAGTGTCATATCTTCCTGATCCCAAATTGTTCCGGAACTTTAAGTATGGTGGATGGAGTGCATAACTGATAGAAATTCTGTTGAGGGCACTCTGGATTTCTTTGTTAAAACGATTAATATAGACATATTTTGATTGTTTTTTTGTAGCCTAGACATTGGATTGTTTGTCATGTCCCCAGGCAGGAGTGCCTCCCCACCTAATCTGGACCCCAAACTACTAGATGAGATGAATTTAAGGTAGCTAGAACAGGAACCAGTGCCCTTTTCTAACCTCCTTGGTCACCAGGCACATACATGGTGTACATACATACATACAGGCAAAACATCTCTTCACATGAAATGTTTAAATTACAAAAAAAGTATTTCCTAGCTCTCCTGACCTTCTCTGACTGTTTCTGCCTTTACAGATAAGCATTTCCCTGTAAACACAAATCTTTAAAGGTCTTATTAATAAAACAAACTTGGAGCCAGGTATTGGGGTGAATTCTGAAAGATCAGAGAGACAGAACAAGCCACAGCCAACCTCACCTCACCGACTCCTCAGCTGATCTTGTTTCCTCAAACTGGAAGCCTCTGAGTCCTCATTCGAATGGATCTCAGCTGAGCTGCTACTAAAAGCTTAAAAGCCTCTAGTTCCTGGTCCTCACACCTTATATACTTTGTGCTTCCTGCATCACTTCCGGGAATTAAAGGTGTGTGTCACCATGCCTGGCTGTTTCCAGTGTGGCCTTGAACTCACAGAGATCCGGATGGATCTCAGCCTCCCAAATGATAGGGTTAAAGATGTTGGAATTTCTGGCCACATTAAAACCAACAAAAGGTGTGTGCGCCACCATTTTCTGCCCTCTGTCTGTCTAGCGGCTGTTCTGTTCTCTGACTGCAGATAAGTTTATTAGGGTGCACAACATATTGGGAGACACAATATCACCACATTTCCCATAGTAAACTTTGCTCTTTTTCTTTCATCTAGGCAAATGCTTTCCCGACAAGCAGAAAAACACACAAGTTATTCAAGAATTTCTTTGAGAGCTGGGCATTACACATGTCAATCCATACTTGGGAAACTAAAGCAGGAGAGAGCAAATTCAAGGGCAGCCTGGCCTGTATGGGAAATTCTGTCCCAAAGACAATAACCACAAAAGCTGGAGATGAACTAGCATGTGAGAGGCCCAAAAGGGATGGAGGTCATGGGATGCAGAGTTTCTTTGGGTCTTAACCATGTATAATAATTGAGTTAGTTACTAAGGCTTCCAATGCGATGCAGGATCTTGTTCTCTGTAGGGAGGACGGGGCAAGGCCCCTGGTGAAACTGCAAATCGCCCACATACATTGCAATGAAAACAGAGTCTGCAGTTAAAAGGATTAAGAGTTCTGATGGCAGAGTCCAGAGTACTCGGGGAGATGAGGAAGAGAGCTTGTAGCTGGGATGATGCAGCCAGGCTAAACATACACCAGGAAGGACTGGACTCTGGGCCAGGGAAGAGAAGACCAGCTAGTTCCCTCCGCCCCTCCTTCCCCCGCAGCCCTTGAGGAACAGATGTGAGGAGACACGAGTGTCCTTTCCTATACTCTTGCTGCTAATGTTGCTAATTGCAATAGACTAAAATGTAAGTAAAGATGGCTGCTAACAATAGTGTCTACTTATGGGACTACTCAGACCACCCCATAGACAGGGTACTTTGTCCGGGCTGTAATGGAGCTAACTCTCTGCCATGGAAAAGCTACCAATTGGTTGTGTAAATGTGGGGACAAGGAGAACATAGTCTAATTAGCAGCCAGCAAGACACCTGCAAGGTTGGGCACCACCAGCTAATAGCACAAGACAGAAATAGACTAAAAGGGTGGGCAGCTAGTGAATAGCATCATCTCTCTGGTTGGGTCTGGGGCAGGAGAGGGGCATACATAGAATATGTGGGCCCTCTACTGACTTGGCCCATTATAGCCCAGAGAATAGCTAAGGTTTTTACTTTGTTTTGTGGGGTTTTTGTTTGTTTGTTTGTTTGTTTGTTTGTTTGTTTTACAAATTCTTATTCTAATAGTGAAATCTTTCACTGAGGCTTGCCCAGTGATTGAGTAAAACCAAAACTTATCATAAACCACAGTCATCCTAGGGTCCCCCCTGCTACATAGCCTCCCTGGTTCTGTAGGTTGCAATCTGATTGTTCTTTGCTTTATATCTAGTATCCACTTATGAGTGAGTACATGCCATGTTTGTCCTTCTGGGTTTGGGTTACCTCACTCAGGATGATATTTTCTAGTTCTATCCATTTGCCTGCAAATTTCATGCTGTCATTGTTTTTCTCTGCTGAGTAGTACTCCATTGTGTATATGTACCACATTTTCTTAATCCATTCTTCAGTTGATGGGCATCTAGGTTGTTTCCAGGTTCTGGCTATTATGAATAGTGCTGCTATGAACATAGTTGAGCATGTGGTATTATTGAGCATTCCTTGGGTATATGGTCGTTTTTTCTACTTTTATGTAATAATTCTTATTAAAGCCGGCTTCTACTTTGTATACTCCCACATGAGTCCATTTACAGTAGACAACAAGCTTACAGCACTATCCCAGGTTGATCCCTGGTGACCATAAGTGCCCAGCATCTTAGGTCACTGGGTCACAAGTTGGTCTGTGAAAGGTCCCATCATTCTCAAAAACCTGCATCATTTCTAAAGTTCTGTTTTTTTGTTTTTGTTTTTTTTCTTAACAGAAAATGAATGGACTCACTCTGTAGAGTGAACACACATAGGACCCTGGATTTGATCCCTAGCATTGGCATAAACTGGCCGTGCTGGCACATGCCTGCAGTTCCAGCACCTGGGAGGTAGACACAGAAAGATGAGACGTTCAAGGTCACTCTCAGTTACATGGTGAGTTCAAGACCAGCCTGGACTACATGAGAGAGCCTGTCTAAAAACATAAAATGAATAATGTGGTATTTGCTTTTCCTTTTTCATCGCTATGACAAAACGCTTGCTAGAAGCAGTCTACGGAAGGCTTTGTTGTAGCTCCCAGCTCTAGGGGACTCTGTCACAGCAAGGAAGGGTGGGAAGCAGGAGGGGGCAGTAGCTGTTTATGTTGCCGCAGTATCAGGAAGCAAGAAATGAAGAGAGAGATGAAGGTGAGTCTCACCTGCTTTCTCCTTCTTACTCAGTCCTAGGTCCCAGCCCATAGGAGCTGCCTCCCACAGTCAAGGGGGACACTTCACACCTCAGTCTAACCTCTCCAGAAACATGAATCATAGACCAGGCAGCCTAGAAGTTGGTCTCCGGGGTGATTATAGATCCCATGAAATTGACAGGATTGTCACAGGTGACCTGTAGCATAGAGTTTAACTAACCTATGGTTAGTTTCTCTTTTTTTAAATTTACTGATAAGAAAGGGATAGAGTCTGATTCTTAGTGCTTATTCCTGGCCTTTAAAATAATAATTCATGTTCTGTCATCATTTACTTCCCCTCCCCTGCCCCACAGGGTTTCTCTGTATTGCCCTGGCTGTCCTTGAACTTGGTCTGTAGACCAGGCTGGCCTTGGACTCACAGGGATCCGCCTGACTCTGCCTGCTGAGTGCTGGGATTAAAGGAGCTCACCACCACTACCCAACGTCATCATTTACTTGTACAGTACCTACCATGTAACAAGTAAATAGGAATTTAGGGATAAGTGAATGAATAGGAATACATAATTGGAGAAAGAAGGCCATAGTTTCTTCCTACCAGTTAGAAATCCTTATAAAACAGAGGAAGATACTCCAATTAGAAAAGGAATTTTTTTTTCAACAGCAAGGTTTATTTTGTTTAAGTTTACCTAGAAAAGGAATTTTTAAGTGATCTGAGACTTTTTTTTTTTTTTTTGAGGCAGGCTTTTACTATGTAGGCATGGCTGACTTGGAACTCATTATGTAGAACAGACTAGCCTAGAACTCAGAGACCTGCTTGCCTCGGCCTTCCAAATGCTGGCATTAAAGGTATGTGTCATCACACTCAGTGATGATCTGAGACTTAACAATATAAAGTGAATCAGAATGGTCTGGTTCAGAGCACCAATCCTGGCTCTTTAGAAAAAAAGATTATCCTTCTGAAGGTGAAGGGATTAAACTCTCCCACTTTCACAACTGAATTCAGGTTCCAGCTCTCTGAGAAGGACAAACAGGTGTCTTTTCCATCAAAGGGATATTTATTCACAAGGCCCTTACATTCAGGGTCGGGGAGAGAAAAAACACAGGGTCTAAGTCAGTCTCACAGTATCTCAAGGACAAACCCAGCAGCCCCCTTCTGAGTCATGTCCAAGCTTAAGCAGATGTGTCCAAAAACTGTAAGACTGTAAAGCCTCAGCCAATTAAAAATATACCAATGTAGCTGCTGCTTGCTTAACCACTTATGTGGTCGACCCTGACACTCTGCTTAGCTGTGCTTAAAAGGAGACTGAAAGTCCCTTCTGGGGTCATCGCTATTTTGTACAGGTGAACAACCCCATATGCATGTTGATATAATAAATGCTCTCTGTTCTTGCATGCTATTTGATTCTGGGGTCTTCCTTCAGCGTTTCCTCAGACCCTACAAAGGCATCCGAGTTGGAAACCATTAGTACAGAACTAGAGAGAAAACTGTGGAGGCTGGTGAGATGGCTGAGCATGTGAGGGAGCTCGCTACCATGCCTGATGACCTGAGTTCCATCCCTGAGACTCACATAGTAGAGAACTCCTGTAAGATATTCTCTGATCTCCACAAACTTGCTATGATATGTGTACACCCTCACATATACACTAACAGGCACACACATATAAAATAAATAAAAATTAGGGCTGGTAAGATGACTTAATATATAAGAGAACCTGCTACAAAGCCTGACAAGATCCATTTGATCCCTGATAGCCACAGGGTGACAAGGAAAACTGAGTATTAGGTCTAAGGTGGTCCCCCCAAATGACAGTGCTGGTGACAATGTCCTAAATGGAAGAACTGTGGCCAACTATACAAAAAGGATTGTTATTGGGTAAACCAAGGCCCAAAGGCAGGTTTCCATTTACCAGGGTATGGCTGCCTAGGGGGCCAGCCTCCAGGCAGCTCAGGGCTCTAAGGGAAATCCATAGCGTCTACATGTACTGGACCTTTCTATCTGAGGGTTTAGGGAAAAAGACACCAATACACTCTCTTGATGGTTTCCTTCTTTATTCTCCTCTGTTCTTCTCATTTCTTTCTGTGCTCTTTCTACTTCATACTTTTTTTTTCTACAGCTTATATACCCCAACAAAGTTTTTCAGGCAATATAGGAATTACAACATGGTTACAGTCCATTTTTCAAGTGATTAAACATTTTAGGTATTACAGGTGAAGAACAAATTATCCCAAGACCCACATACATTCATACCCAAGCAACTCGTTATAGATTAACCAAGTGGACAAGCAAGGTATTCTTCTCAATCAGGTCTTTTCCTGGCAGGCAGTATTTTACAGTTACAAAGAAAAGGCTAATTACTTTATTACTTATCTCAAAAGGTAATCTTATAAGGAATCTTAAAGAAATCACAAACCTAAACTTTTATATATATATATGAAAAAGAATCAGTCAGCTCTACTTTAAATCTTTAGGGTGTATACCCACTCATCAATAGTTTCTTATATCAGGAGATTGAGGGCAGAAATGGGTACAAGGAATTAATCATCACCTTTGGTCATCCTAGCAAGAAAGGTGCATCATCTAGTAATAATTGGGCTGCTTTTTTCTTGTTCTCCTACCTTAATGAGTCCCTCATTCAACTATGCACCTTTCTAAAACTTTAGATTATCTTCTTGGGGTTTTCACCTCAAAGCTATTTGAAAAAAAACCCATCTTAGTCTAACTCTAAGTTATTTTCAAAACTTTGTTTCAGCTGTGATGCACTTTAAAACCTGTGAACACAACTCCTAACATTAAGGTTAAAAGCATTTATGCTAGCTGTGCTAACTGGGACTCAGTTGTTTTCCTTAATCATTAATCTAAGCCATAGTCTCTATGGCTCCTCAATAGAAACTCATGTATTGTAGCAATGTGACACTTCCTTGTTTATATTTTTAATCATCAAAACTCTATTTAAACTAACATTATTTTTTAGTTTTTATTTATTTTTATGTGCACTGGTGTTTTGCCTGTGTCAGGGTGTCCAGTCCCTTGGAACTGGAGTTACAGACAGCTGTGAGCCACCATGTTAGTGCTGGGAATTGACCTCAGGTCTTCTGGAAAAATAGTCAGTGTTCTTAACCATGGAGCCATGCATGTCTTCAGCCCCCTGACCTTATTATTATTATTATTATTATTATTATTATTATTTAGACAGTACAGTTTAGGAAGATAATAATAATAATTCACAGGTAAAAATGCCCAGTAGAATGGGATGTTTCCATGAGATAAACACACTACATCACAGGCAGTGGGGATCTCCCCACACCCATTCACACCATGCCAGTATCAGAGAAAGACAGCTACAGCAAACGTGTAAATGTACAGCAGAAGCAAAAGACATTGAGATCTGTAGTCCCGTGGCCTTGCCTAAACGAGACTGACCCATGAGAGAGCTTCCTCCTGGTGGGCTGACACCTTGAACTTCAGTTGCCACCTGCTGCTCCTCTGACGTGGCCACCAACACCAGGAAGCTCCTTTAATCTGCCAGGAATCTCCCTTAATACACCCTCAAAGGTCAACTACCTTGGGCAAGGGCATCTAGGTTCTAGGTCCAAAACTGCCTGTATCAGCTCAAAGACCACCACCCTGATGACTGTCATAAAATCTCCTTTTCTGCCATTTTAATCTTCTCTCTGTCCCCCCCTCCCACCTGGAGAGATGTCTTTGGCAGTTTGAGCCCCATAAGCCTTTCTTTCTACCCATGGAGTGGTCTAGTCCAGTGGTTTCACTGTGCCCTCACTTACACCTGGTGCCAAAACATAGAAGAACAGTGGGCCCCTTCTAAAGGTCTCTGCCCCTCGTGACTGAACCACACTGCACATTGTAACCCTCCTGGGTGTGGACTCCTACAACCCACTTTATTGACTCCAAAATTTTAGAGTCCATCTCTCCAGCTGTATCTCATCTGCTCTGTCTGTTTCATTGGGTCTCTTTGTCTCTCTTGGCTCCTGGAACCTACTCAACAAAAGTTGCACCTGTGTGCCAGGCAGTCTCCCTATTCCCTCCTGGGTACCCTCATATGTCAAGGACATCTCTCCTCGGTGACTCAGGGCATCTCTCTGATGCACCTCTTTCCCCTTAGGGATGTCCTGAGGTTGAGATTACATCACCACAGTACTTACCCCTCTCCTTCTTGTGTCTTGTTCCTACAGTGGCCCTAAGTCTCTTCCACTCCCTCCTTGCTCTGCTCCTGGAAATTTTTTACTGTTGCCCTTTTAAGGATGTCTCCTTCCCACCTGCTCCATCTCTCACTCATTCCTGGGAACTTGCTATCTCTAACTATGGGCTCCCATTGGGAATTAGACTCATTGTCCCCTCCCTGCTTCTCTAACCTCTTACCCTCCTGGGACTCTGAGATCCCATTTAGGCACACTGTTTTACTGCAGACAGCCTCAGTTCAAACTAGATACAGTCTCGATGGCCGAAGAAGGCACACTGGATTTCCAAATTCTCACAGATTGTGACCACTTCTGCCACCACACAAGCCAATGATCCAGAATCTGTCACCTCTGAGCTTTCTCCAGTCTCCACTCTTGAAAATCTCTGATCTTTAAGCAAACTTCTTTGCTCTCTGCTTGCCCTGCACTTCCCCCATCACTGGATTCAGTATTACAGAGATTTAAATGTCATTTGGGTATGGGTAATATTAATATTAAAAGGTTGTCACCCAATGCTCTACTCTACTAAAAAAACAGGTGCTGGAGATGGAATATGGCCTGCCCACTCCAGCCCCAAGCATGTTTAAAAATTTCCTCCCAAGCCTTTGTCCTGGGTCAGGCTGCCCACCTGGCTCTGTGACAGAGTCAACTGCCCCACTCTGCCTTGGCAAGGTTGGTAAGTTCCCCAACTCCTCCTCTGTTGGAACACCATTCAAGAATGGAGTTGTATGAAGAGAATTCTGAGTGCTTGTGAGCAAACTCCAAGAAAATGAGACAAGAGTCTTGATACCTCAGAATGCAGAAATTTTCTTGAAATGTGCTTTTTGGCTGTTCCTAGGTGTAGCAGATAGGAGTGATTACTCATTATTGCTTGCTGATGTTATTCAATTAAATGTTTAAAATATCCTTTATATGCCTCTATGGAAAAACATGTTTTTGCTATATGCAGCTTGTCCTTGTGATTGTATACAGCTTGAACTCATGAGAATGTTACTCAGGCAAACTCTCTTAACCCTCAGAGTATAAATTGTCTGATGCTCTGAATAAAGTTGGCTATTGCATGCGACTATTGCCTGCCTCATTTATCAGCGCCATTCTCCCACCGCCTCTAGAGTGGTAAACACTCCTCCACAGGTAATTCCCCAGGATCAGCCTTACAGCAAAGTTCAAGACAATATACTCCTTCCTGGGTTGCAAGGAGTCTTGTTGAGTCTGCTGATGAGCCACATGTAAAGTGTTATTGAAGTGATAGGACAACCAGAGCTACCCAGTGAGAGCCTGTTTTGACAAACAAACAAAAGCTTGATATCAAAAGTATGTGTACAAGTAATCTTAGCTTGCTTCCATACGTCCATGTTGATTTCAACTCTTCTTTAAAAAAACAATAAATAGGCATAAAATATTTTAAATGGTATAAAATATAGAGTTGTGTTTTGGGTAACAATAACTACAAATATTTTGGATAGGGTGGATTTTGTATGATTAAGTAAGATTTTGTCCTAGGAAAAAATATGACAGATGTGTAAGGGTTGGGCCCTCAGAGTCAGTACAGAACACACCCAGACACCAAATTCTCAGCACAAAGGAGATGTATTACCTGGAGTGTCAAGCAGGGGCTGGGTGGTGTGGGTGGTAGTGGTGCTACCTCTGAATCAGCAGGTGCTTCTGCCTAAGTGAGTTTTTAAGGAGAAATGGGGAAGTATGTGCTAGGGTGAGCTGGTAAGTGCTGATTGGACAGGCTAGCCAGTATAGCCAAATAATGAATTTTGATTGTTAGACCTTGGTGTTTAGCCTAAGGCATGACTCATCGGCCATATGAGGGGATAGACCTTGAGGGCTAGCTTTAGGAAAGTGATCTAACGGTTTAGCTTGCTAGGGGCTGAGGGGAAAAGGCAAAACCTGCTGGCACCATGTTTACCATGCTCCCGGCCTGTTAGAGAGCCCTTTGAGATGAGGACAAAATACCATGTAAGCTTCAAGTCAGGCTGGGCGATGGTGGCACACGCCTGTAATCCCAGCACTCGAGAGGCAGAGGCAGGTGGATCTCTGTGAGTTCGAGACCAGCCTGGTCTACAGAGCTAGTCCAGGACAGGCTCCAAAGCTACAGAGAAACCCTGTCTTGAAAAACAAAAAACAACAACAAAAAAAGCTTCAAGTCAAGTTGCAGAAGGTCTGAGAACATTATACAGATCCTATCATCATAAACTGCAAGCAAGCCTTGTTACAGGGTTAGATGGAGAGGAAGTTAAGACATGCCAGAAATCTGCTGCCCTGCTCTCCAGCTGTGCAGCCCTGATGAGGAAAATCTCCTCCCCATATATAGGGAAGATGAATTACTCCTCATCTCTCACGTGACCAGGGATGGACTCTAGCCCAATGGAGCATCTTAGAGTCTACACCTACATCCTGTGTCTCAAACAACAGAGAGGCAAGTAGTAATTACTCTGCACTCAATGTCTCCCTAACTGACATCTGAGGATGCCAGGAACAGGGGAAGCTTGTACCCAAGCCTGCCAACCTACTGCCATGGGACCTGCATACTAGTTCAATTGGCCACACCCTCTACTCAAGCTTTCAATTTTCTTCTTTTTAGCAAAAGCTAATTCCAGGGCTGAGATTCTGTAAAAATTCCCCAAGACAATTTTAAATACCAGGAGATAGAAGCTCTGTCACAGGACTAGTCAACACAGCAGGCTCGATTATGGACATTCATTTAAAGACTGAGTTACATGTGTTATCCTGTGGATCCAGCACAGCTGTGTACAGAAAACAACATGGCCTTGAGGAAGAAACCTGGTCTGTGAATGTACACCCAGACCAGGCAGTCTGAGTCACCTTTCAGAGAGGATGGGGACCAGCTCTGGAGCCCTGCTCCAGTCACAACTTGGAAGCCAGTGTGCCTTCTTATGTATAAAGCTTAAGAAATTCAACAGTGGGGTTGGGGATTTAGCTCAGTGGTAGAGCACTTGCCTAGCAAGCACAAAGCCCTTGGTTCGATCCTCAGCTAAAAAATAAATTAATTAATTAAAAAAAAAAAGAAAGAAATTCAACAGCGGATACTTGGACACAGAAATTACGAAGCCCTTTCCTCTCTGTGGACTTATGGTAAAATTAGTCAAATGCTTCTTCCTATAGGGCTAACTGCAACAGCTCACCAGAACTGGACTATGACACAACTTTTTACTAGCTTTGCTATGTCTAAAAATAACAGGTTTATAAGAAATCATGATTTCCTGACTGTGCACACAAATAACAGCTGGCCCCTGACTGAGGGTGGGAGTGACAGGGTGCCACCCTCCACCCCTGCAAAAGAAGAGATGGAGACAGAAGCAGGAGCTGCAAGTCCCCAGGAAAAGGAGCAAGACGACACAGCTGCCATGCTGGCTGACGTCATCGACTGTCCCCATGATGAGAAGCCACCACCAGCCACAGAGCCTGACTCTTAATCCCTTCTGCACCTTTAACCTCCCTTTTAACTACGTGGAGTGGCCTTAATAATTTCATCAATACCCTAACGCTTTGTAGCCAATAAAGTTATGTCTTTAGATTAAAACGAAAAACAGTTGACCCTCATAAATGATAGATAAATAAAATAGACCAACAATCCCTGGTTTCATAGCAAGCTACATGGGCTCTTGTCCTCCTCCTAGGTTTAATGACCAGGCCCTGCTTAACTGATTGCTACCCAGTACCTTCTCCATAAAAATCAAGGACTCAAAAGTAAAAGAAATGGGAAAAATGACCAAGGTAAGACCATCTTGTCGTCCTGACTCCGTTTTGTGTCTGTTTGGACACTTCTCAGCCCTCTACACTCCAGCAGCCATGATGTCCTTGGCAGCACATTTGGGATTGTCCATGACCCTAACCATGGTCCAGATCATTAATGTTTGAACAAACTAAACAAAGTAAAATAACTGGTAAAGGTATAAATCAAAATTAATGTTATGTGCAAAATGACTACTACATCTTGCCAAAACAGATATTGAAAATTTACATCTGACCCTTATCTAGGGTCAGATGTAATTTCGGTCTGTGTAGTCTTTTTGACTTTAAAAGTGCTGTACCCCATGGTGGGCAGTGGCTGCCCACACCTTTAATCCCAGCACTTGGGATGAAGGAGCAGGCAGATCTTTGAGTTTGACACCAGCCTGTTCTACAAAGTGAGTTCCAGGATGGTCAAAACTGTTACACAGAGAAACACTTTCTCAAAACACAAGCAAACCAAAACAAAACAAAATGAAAATGTCTTTGGTGGATGGAGAGATGACTCAGTGGTTACGAGTACTTGTTGCTCTTCCAGAGGACCCTGGTTCGATTCCTGGCACCCATAGGGTGGCTCACAACTGTCTGTAACTCCAGTTCCAGAGGTTCTGACACCCTCACAGAGACATACATGTAGGGAAAACACCAATGATCATAAACTAAAAATAAATCATTAAAAAAATACTGTACCCCTGAACTAAAGCACCAAGAGTCTTTCTGAGGCTCTAGCTCCCTCTTGGTCACTGGCCAAAGATAACGAGCTAATTTGGCTTCATATGCCTGGTGGTCTGTAACTTTCTCACCTATACTACAACAGTTACTGCTGCATTGAGCCCCTGTCAGTGCTGTAGGACAAACCCACTACTGCTAGTTCTGAAATAGCACTTAAGTCCCATCCCACACGGGAATCCCTCCAGCTAATGCAGAAGGTTGCAAGTTTCTAGAAAGAAAAGAGATAATAATGGAAACAAACTCGAAGAAGGCGCGCGCATTCCAGAGGGGGCGGGGAACTCCGCTTTGGCACGTTAGCTACATTTGCCTTTGGTAATTAGGGCAACTCAACCTGCAAATATTTGAAGGAATGCTTGGCTTATGTTTTTCCCAAGGGGAATATTTGATATTCATAAGCCAGTTTTGATTGTTTTGTGTGTCCCAGGCCACGAAGCGAACTATAGAGAATGTACAACCTACTTTAGTTGGAACTGAAAAAGAAGTAAGACATTATGAAATATGTATATGAACCCCTGTCCAAAAAGAAATGAAAGTTTTAGAGACTATGTAAAAAGAGACATTGGAACTGGGGAGATTCCCTGATGGGGAAGAGCTGAGTTAAAAAAAAAGTTAGAAATTGGAGTGTGGCCATATTTGGTAATAACCCCAGAGCTGCAGGTGGAGGGAGAAAGGAGGAGGACCGGGCTTCCTGGCCAGGCAGCCAGAAAAACGGTGAGCTCCAGATTCAGTGAGAAACCTTGTTTTTCAGGGAATAGGACTTAAAGGTGTTACAGGTTTGTGGAAAGTAAGCCAGATAAATTGCCCTTCTGGTAAGTTTTATTAGAATTATTAGCCTCATAGCCATGGGCAGCCATGCTAAGGCCTTCAGGCGACTTAGAGAACGTGACTTCAGGCCTCAGAAAGAGCTTCATTAGCAGAGACAACCGTCATGGACAGCATGCCTGGGGTCTTAAAGAGAAATGAATAGCCTTCTAGTCTCTTCAGCTTTGGAATGTTAGAGTTTGTAGCACCACACCACAGACAGCACAATGGGACCCTGAAGTGGGAGACAGACCCTTCAGCTCCAGGGAACAAAGGGGTTTCAAGCTCTCATAAGTTGGGGATGTGGGAGTGTTGATAATAAAGCACCTGGCCCACATGGTAGCTGCCACAAGGCACTGATAAAAATAAAGTTGCAATTCAAGGTTGTCTGGGGTCTGGGCCATAGGAGGGTCTGCAGCTGCTGAGGTGGGAGTGGGAAGTGGGGGTAGGGATGTTGAGACTGTGAGAGCCGCAAGGTCACAGCAAACTTACCAACTCAATGGAGAGGGAGAGACTAGGTGGGAGTGGGAAGCAGGCTGTGATTTTGGGAAGAGAGCCGCAGTTATATTCCCTTGACCCCCTCTAGCCTCCACACATGTTCGGTTCTCCACCATCCGGCCTGCTATCATGTTACCATGGTGATAATGGACTGAGCCTCTGAAACTGTAAACAAGCCCCCAGCTAAATAATTTCTTTCAGAGGTGCCTTGGTCGATCTGAACAGGAGTGGAGCATGCCTTTAACCCCAGCACTCGGAAGCCAGAGGCAGGTGGATCTCTGAGTTTGAGGCCAGCCTAGTCTACGGAGTTTGTTCCAAGACATCAGGGCTAAACAGAGAAACCCTGTCTAGGATTAAAAAAAAGAAAAAGAAAAAAATTGCCTTGGTCATTGGGGTCTCTTCACAGCAATAGAACAGTGGCCAAGACACACCCTACTAAATATTTTTAAAAATTAGAAGTTGTGTTAAACTCAAGATTAATTCTGAGGAATCTAACTTCTCTACTGCCGTCTGTCCTTTGCCTGTCAGTTTATCATTCCTTCACTCTTTCCACTAGTTATGCATAAAGAGAACAAATTTCTGTCAGTGGAAAATGGTCTGAGGCCTCTTTGAAGAGGGGAAAATGCCTCTGCTATTACCTAAATTCCCTGGGCAAAAACTGGGCTAAAATGTGATTATGAGGTTTCCTGAGCCATATCAGCACTCTGGGGTTTGTTGATAGATTTCTGATCATCCTCTAGACCTATACAATAGTGTTCCCTGGGGCTGGAGAGATGCCTGGTGGCTAAGTACACTTACTGCTCTTGGAGAAGACCCAGTTTTGGTTCCCAGCACCTCACAACGGCCTGTAACTCCAGTTCCAAGAGATCTGATGCTCTCTTCTGACCTCCACAGGCTCCTGCACACACGTGGTGCACATATATACATACAGATAAGGCACTCATAACTTACCGCAACAAATAAACCTAAAAATATGTTTAATAGGACATTCTGACCTGTACTGGAAGTTTCCACTTGCAAAGGAATCTTCCTCTCATGGATGAGCTCTACTGACTGGCTGCTTCATTGCCTGCGGGTTCCTGCAGGCACCCTGTGTCAGGGAATGCATGCGAAGGTCAGAGGTGGGAAAGAACTGACCTCCACACCTGTGCCCTGGTACCCCCCACCCCCAATAATAAACACTTAAAAAATTAGAAGTGTCACACTCGAGATAAATTTTGGAGAATCTGACTTCTCAACTCCATTCTCGTCTGTCCTCCTTGCCTTTCAGCTTTACCATCTTTAAAAAAAAATATCTTTATTATTATTTATTTGTACATGTGTATATATCTGTATTTGTGCGTGTACCTGAGGTTAGGGCCATCCCCTGGAGCTGGAGTTACAAGCAGTGGTAAGCTGCCTGATGTGGGTGCTGGGAATCCAACTCAAGTCCTCTGCAAGAACAATACATGTTCTTAACCACTGGGCTATCTCTCCAGCCCCCAGCTTTACCATCTTTCCTCTAATAATCCATGCACAGGACAGAAGCCATAATCCCTAAGTGTCCCGAGTCAGTTGTCTTCTGTCACTGGATGTCACCTGGTTGGATGATGGAATTGAACTCAGGTCCCCAGGCCTGTGTACAAGCACCAACACTTACGGACTCACCTCTCTGGCCTTGATTAGCTCTTTAAAATAGACAGAGATTAGCCTGTGTCTGCAAAACAAGCACCAGCTTTTGGCCCCCATTTCACTGGGGCCTTTGTTTTAACGAAATGTGTCTATTTGTTTCTACTGAGTGCAATTGTTCCATGAGCTTCCATATTTATAGGAACTGTTGATTTTACCTAATCTAGAGTTTGACTAAATGAACAGATGATCTTAATTTGTTTCAATTTGTTATAAATTTATTCACACTCCTTTTTAAATGACTTTACTTCATTTTGTGTGTGTGGGCCCAAAGTCATTCCTCAGGAGCATCTATCTACCTTGTTTTCTGAGACAGTGTCTCACTGGGACCTACAGCTGCCCAGTTGGGCTAAAATGACTGGCTACTGAGCCTTGGGAATCCACCTGTCTCCACCTCCCCTGCACTGGGATTACTTCTGGGCCTGTGTCCTCCTTTTTACATGGATATTGGGACTCAAACTCAGATCTTCCTGGACTTTACCAACTAAGGTATCTTCCCAGCCTCTGCTTCATCTTACAGGTTTTCTTTCCTTTTTGATTATTTATTTTTATTTTATGTGCATTGGTGTTTTGCCCACATGTACGTCTGTGTGAGGGCGTCAGGTGCCCTGGAACTGGAGTTACAGACAGTTGTGAGCTGCCCTTTGGTTGATGGGAATAGAACCCAGGTTCTCTGGAAGAGCAGTCAGTGCTTTTAACCACTGAGCCATCTCTCCAGCCCCTCATCTTACAAGTTTTAACACAAAGGGTAGCTCATTTTGGTGTATCTGTATACGTCTTGGCATTTGTTATATGGTATGCTCACATGATAAAGTACCCTCACACCCAAAAAGGTTTTGCCATGGAATAGTCTTTCTGTGTACACTGTGAATATGTATTACTGATTGGTTAATAAAAAGCTGACAGGCCAGTAGCTGGGTAGGAAGTTAGGCAGGAAAGCCAAACTGAGAATGATGGGAAGGAAGGTGGAGTCAAGGGAGTTATCAGGAGCCAGAGGGTACAGGAACAGATGCTGGAGGACAGGTAAAACCACTGGCCATGAGGCAAAATGTAGATTAATAGAAACGGGTTAATCTAAGTTGTAAGAGCTAGTTAGTAATAAGACTGAGCTATTGACTGAACATTTACAATTAATACAAGCCTGTGTGGTAATTTGGAAGTGGCTCTTGGGACAGGAAAACTGCTTACAAGGTTTGACTCAAATTGACTTATAAGTAATTAAGCACTCATATAGACTTAGTCCAAATACTTTCAGTTTGTAATGTGATCTGTGACATGAATTTTAGGGCAAAATCTCTAGGTCTGCACATGTGGCTCACAACCACCTGTAATGAGATCTGGTGCCCTCTTCTGGCCTGCAAGGACACATGCAAATAGAATACTGTATACATAATAAATAACTAAATAAATCTCTAAAGGAAAAAAAAAAAAGTAGAAAAAATGCACCTGAAAGTACAAGTGGCCCTTAGATGGGAAGATAGTTTTTCTTGACCAGTAAAGTGAATTTTGCAAGATGCGCTGGGTTGAAAAACATGGATTTTACAATGTGGTGATTATTCCCCATTAAAAATGATTTAAGCCGGGCGGTGGTGGCGCATGCCTTTAATTCCAGCACTTGGGAGGCAGAGCCAGGTGGATCTCTGTGAGGTCGAGGCCAGCCTGGGCTACCAAGTGAATTTCAGGAAAAGGCGCAAAGCTACACAGAGAAACCCTGTCTCGAAAAACCAAAAAAAGATTTAAGTACTATTTTTATATTTGGCATTAAAACATATTGTTTTGTTTTGTTTTTTCAGAAAAAAAACAAACAAACTCCAGGTCAGACAGTCCTCCTGGGCTTGCTCACCTCTCTTAATGTGCCAATTAAAGGGTTGAGTAACACTGAACATCAAAGAGGAAATTTCATCAATATAGCAGTGTTGGCAGGGACAAATGGAGGGGCCCAGTGGTCCCCAAGTCCACTTTTGAGGTACTGACGTATTTTAAATTTGCGTAGAGAAAAAGAAAATGGGACAAGGGTCAAGAGGTGTACATAATTGAGACAGCCTTAGTCGAGGTATGGTCTTGATCACTGAGTTCCTGTTCTGAGAGGCCGGAAGAAGTCCTTTGCTTGAGGAGACAAGGCCATCCTCAAAGATGTCTTCTGTCTCAGGATGCAGTTGCACTTTCAGATAATTGCCCTCATATGAGGAAAGGTCTATTCTGGGAAGCTTTGCTGTCCCTGGAATCCAAAATGACTGATGGTTTAAGATAATTATTTACCTTCATGTTTCCATTAAAACCGGCAACTCGGTGAGTTAATGTGCTTACATATTAACTATATCACATCCAAACAGGATTAGATATTATCCAAACACCTCCTTCAGAAAGATAGAGACACATCTTTATGCTAAGGAAATGTCCCATGAGAAAAAAGAAAAAACAGGAGACAGACGCCAGACTTCAAGGCCGCTTCGTTTTGCTTTGTGAACCCAAATGAGAAGTCAGTGTTTTGTAGCAAGGTCCATTTCTGAGTGTCTGTTATAGGAGATTTAAATCTTCAATAAATTAATCTAAGTTTGTTGATTTCTGATCCACCTACCTCTGAACTCCCGAGTGCTGGTATTACAGACAGCATGCCTACAGGAAACCATGCCCAGTTTACGTGGCACTGGGAATTGACCTTAGGACTTCATCCATGCTAGGCAGGTACTCTCCCAACTGAACATACCCCGTCCATGTTAATGTCTTTTGCCTGTGTTGCAGATACCAATTTTTATGAAAATATAGTAACTTTGTTAAGAATAAAGAACAACAAAAAAATTTTATAAACGGAGTGTAGCAGAAGATGCCTGTAATCCCAACATTTGGCCATTTTAAATACACGGCAAGTTTGAGGCCAGCCTGGGTTGCAAGAGAACCTCTTAAAAAAAAAGAAAGAAAGAAAGAAAGAAGAGAAACACTATTGGAAAGAGTTCTTAAACTGTAAACTACTTCTGTCCTAAAGGAAAGGAATTTTTTTTTCCCAAAAATGGAAAGGGTGAGAGGAAAACTAGAAAGTCCAAGTAGGCTGTAAAAACATTAGTAAAAGATAAAACTTATGATCCCAGCACTCGGGAGGCAGAGACAGGCAGGTCTCTGTGAGTTCAAATCCAGCCTGGTCCACATAGGGTTTTAGGCCCGAGTTACATAGTGAGACCAACTTTAAAAAAAAAAAAAAAAATCCCTGGTTGTGCACACCTGTAATCCCAGGTACTCTTGAGGCTGATGCAGGGTTAGCCTGGGCACTGGAGTGAGTTCAAAGGCAGCCTGGTCAACTTAGTGACACCCTCTCTCAAAATAAAAAGTAAAAAACAATTTCTGTAGTGGGTAGCCATTCCAGCCTTGGCCTGGAAGTTCCAACCCCCAATGAGGCTTCGGTAATGGTCACGCCTACAAGGTGGGGCTGAGGGAGGACACTGAAGACCCAGGATCGAGAGGAGAGGTCTCTCTTGGTTCTGGGACCCTGGATGCTGGAGGTAGACCAAGCAGAGTTCTCCAGAGAACACCGCCGGACTGCGCCATACCTTTCCCAGACCCTGCAACCTACCTATCCCTTCATTTGTAAGTTACCCCACAAAATAAACCTTCCTTTCAACTACGTGGAGTGGCCTTGATAATTCCACCAATAAATTTCTTAGGTCAAAATTAAAAACAGGGATAAAATAGCCGAGAGCTCTACAACTAGATGGGCAGGCAGCAGGACTAGTGACACTGGCCTGGCTTGAGCTCCTGAAACCTCAAAGCCCGCTCCCAGTGACACATTTCCTCCAACAAGGCCACACCTCCTAATCCCTGTCAAGTAGCACCATCCTCCAATGTCCAGCCATCTAAATAGGTGAGCCCATGGGGGCCATTCCTATTCAAACCTCCACAGAAGTACAGTGCAACTTTCTACCTACACTATGTTCTTACCTTTCCATTTAAAAAAAACGGAATTGAAGAACAAGACTTCTGTGTTACCCCTTTCCTATTTGATACCTGATGATTAGATTTTATCCAAATATTTCCTAGGTAAGGATAAAAATGGATCTTAGTGTTAAATTCACATGTTTTCTGATTGGTTTAAAGTCTTCCTTTGCCAGAAAAGGTACCATTGAAGCAGTAGGAAAAATTATGTCACAAAGAATTATTCAATTATTCAGGGTGCTGGAGAGGCTGCTCAGTGTTTAAAGGCACCTGTTGCTCTTCAAGAGAACTTGAGTTTGGTTCCCAGCACCTTGTCTGGCAGCTCATCACAACCGCATTCACCGTCAGCTTCATGGGATCCAACTGCCCTTTCTTTCCAGCCCCTGTTATACTTCCACCTCCCACATAACACTGCTCTATTGACTCTTATCAGAGATACACCAAAATTCCAGGTTCTCTTTATCCAAATCATACAAAACAACCAGTTTCCAATGGCAACATTGACTGGATCAATGCTGGAGCCAAAAGATACCTCTTTGGAGGCATAATAGACTATTTGAGAACAAGCTAAATTTGCTAAAAATAATAAAGGGCATGCCTTTAAAAACACAATAAAAAGCAGTACACATGGATAAGGTGTTACTTAAAAGGAGAGAAAACTTGCCAGGTGTGATGGTGCACACCTTTGATCCCAGCACTCGGGGGGATCGAGCAGAAGCAGATGAATCTCTATGAGTTCAAGGCTAGTCTAGTCTACATAGTGAGTTTCAGACCAGCCAGGGCTGCATAGTGAGACCCTGTCTCCAAAAACAAAACACACACACACACACACACACACACACACACACACACACACACACACACTTTTTAAAAGCTGGGTTTTGGAGCTGAGCGGTCAGTGCATGCCTTTAATCCCAGAACTTGGGAGGCAGAGGCAAGCGGATCTTTGTGAGTTTGAGGCCTCAGTATGGAGACCGAGCTGTTCTCAACTCTATAGCAACCCACCTATTTCTGCCTCCTGGTTGTGGGTATGAAAGGCACAAATCACCATGTCCACTTTTCTCCTTTTGCTTTTAATTTCTATTTCTTGGCCTATGTGAATTGTTTCTTTTCTTTTCTTTTTTCATTTTGTTTTGGAGACTGGATCTATGTAGTCTTAGCTGAGATTCACAGAGATCCTCCTACCTCTGCCTCTGGTATGCTAAGACTGAAGGCGTGCATGACCATGTACGGGTAATTGTTTCTTTATAAGATCATTTGTCCTCAGGTGTACAAACTTTAAAGTGAACATGTAACCCATGGCTCTCAGTTGACTGCTTATTTGCTGAGAATTACTACTAGCTTACAGTACCCAATGAACAGAAGCTCTTAATCAAGTTCTGTATAGTTCATAAAGTATCAAAGAACATAAACCATCCTTTGGTGAGACAATCACATCAACAAAGTGGGCTTTTGTGGGTGGGGTATGTGTGAGGGAATACAGACATACAGGCCAAACGGCCACCTCAGGAGTTGTTCTTCAAGCACTGTCCACTTTTTGTGGGGAGAAGGGGCAGATTCTCTAGCCTGAAACTAGCCAGTTATGTTAGGTTTGCTGGCTAGGGAGGCCCAGTGATCTACTTGTCTGTCTCCCCAGCTCTGGGATGACAAGAGCATCCCTGTTTTTAGATGTCAAACACTGAACTGACTAAGAGTTCTCTAGCACCCAAGCTCTAGGGTATATATCTCTCAACACTTTTGAGACTCTTATAATAATTAATACTACTATAGCACAATGATCTTTATTGTTTGAGAGAGTCTCATAACAGGCAAACACTCTACCAATCTGAGGGACAGCCCCAGCCTGCACAGTAATTTTCCTACCTGATGTCTGTGTGGTTAAGTTGTAGTGGAGATCAGAGGCTGGCAACTGAATTGTGCTTACTCACTGACCACACATGTCTGTCAGCATGATTCAGATTTGTGTCTCAGTAGGAGCTGGAGTCATCAGAAGCCTCAATTCCTTGGAGTTGTGAGCAAGCACTTGAGACAATACACGTTAACTCTTTGAATGCCAAGCGTTGTCTGTACTTTCTTTTATTATCATAATAGTCTTTGCATCAAGGTACATAGCAATGATAGCAGGTTTCTTTTTAAAGCTTAGTATTAAATATTAAATATCTTCCCCATTTTAATTTTACATTACTCTGCCAAGGAAAAAAAAAAGGTTTTAAACTCAAGTTACTTGAAGCCTGGACATACTTCCATGATTAGCCGGGCTACATCAAGGCGGTGACTTCGTCTGTCCTGCCATATAAGCAGATCTAGGCCCTAGAAAGACGGGACCAGGTTATAATTGTTTTTGAAAAGTGAGCTACAAAAATGGGTGGCCTGTTATCAGCCAGGTTACAAAGTAAGGATGGGGGTAAGGGAGGGATATTTTCTTCAAGAAAAAACAAAACATAATTTCTGAAGAATCCCAGTTCATAATTTTTTTTCCCCCAAATGGCTGGAGGAATGGGTGAAATCTCAACATGAGCTTCAAATTCCTATCCCTGAAGGACCAGCAGTCCTTGCTGAGGTGCCTGCCGAGGAGTGTGGCTCCCAGCCAGGGAATGAAAAGGAGGAGGGTTATTGCCTGGTGGCTGTGACAGTGAGCTGAAGATGACTGGACTCGATTCTCTAAGAGGTTTCTTCTAGAAACAGACAACTCAGACTCTCCCTCTTACTTCAGCATAGAAGTTATTTTTAAAAGCACTTGGGAAGTTCCTCCTCTACCCTCAGGTGGGAAGGCTCAGAGAAGGGAGTCGTCGGTACAGCCACCTTCTAGGCCATAACGGAATTCCTGAAGGTTGGAGACCCCATAGAAGTGGACGAAAGCTGCGGCCACCACCAGGACGTGGAAGATCTGATGGGACTGGAACTGTAGGAATAAACAGAGACCCACCTTTAGGAGGACAGAGAGAAGTCGGAGGAAGTATTTGCTTCTGCTGGTTTCCCCTTAAGAACTGTCTGATCTCACAAAAGGGATGCTTGCTAGAGAACATTATAAAAAAAACTATCTGAGAGACACCAGTGTTGACTTTGGTTTTTCTCTTCCTTCAGACACAATGCATAGTCAAATGCTTCACGACCCAAATCGCTTAACACCTCCTCCTCCTCCTCACAGCTTTGACCTTGGGTCAGTCCCTCCCCATCCCGGGCCCTGCTAAGAGTCATTTCTTACCCATATGTCAAATTTTCCGGGAAAGAAGCGCTCAGGAATCCGAGCAGCATACAGGCCAGCTCCGGTGATGTACATCACAGCCATGAGGAAGAACCAGCCCATCTGGCCCACTGTGGTGGCCTTGACAAAGCCCTCAGCGATTGTAAAGTGCATGGTGGGTACAACACCACTCAAGCCAAGTCCCAGGAACACTCCTGAACAGAACAGACATGACGGTCAAGCAGGAAAGACCTATGTGGAAGGCATCGATTTGAATCTGGAATTTATATATTTATGAAAAGCAACTACTTTCTGATAAATAGTACACGTTTAGGGGATTTAGGCAAAGATGACTAACAGCAGACAGTTCTTGTGGGGCGAGGGGATCCTATGCCCTCTTTTGGCCTCTGTGGGCACCTGCACACACATGGCAGACACAGACTCACACATATTTACAAAGAAAATAAATAAGGGGGTGGGACTAGCTGGTGGTGAACTCCTTTAATCCCGGAACTTGGGAGGCAGAGCATTGTGGATCTTTTTTAGTTTCAGGCCAGCCTGGTCTACATGTTGAGTTCTGGGCCAGCCAGGGCCACCTAGTGAGATCTTTTCTCAAAATAGACAAACAAAATTTGAAAAAAATCACAAAAGGTTATTTCAAAAATCATCTATGGCCGGGCGGTGGTGATGCATGCCTTTAATCCCAGCACTCGGGAGGCAGAGGCAGGCGGATCTCTGTGAGTTCGAGGCCAGCCTGGGCTACCAAGCGAGATCCAGGAAAGGCGCAAAGCTACACAGAGGAAACCCTGTCTCGAAAAACAAAAACAAACAAACAAACAAACAAACAAACTCATCTATGGCTTGGAACAGATCATAGAATGCTGGGGCTCAGTGGCTCTGCAGCCAGAAGAGCGGGTTTGCCATAAAGATCACAGAAAGGGATGAAGAGATGGCTCAGTGTGTAACAGTGTTTGCTGCTCTTCCAGAAACTTCCCAGTTTCATGCCCAGCACCCAGGTTAGGCGACTCACAACTGCCTGGAACTCCAGCTTCACGAGATTTGGCACTCTCTTTTGGCTTCCATGGGCACATACACAGATGCATACTAAGACACTCATAATCATAATAAATCTTTTTTAAAGGGAGCATTAAAACTTCTGCATAGGATCAAGCCAGTCAGAATTCCAGCACAGACAGGAGAGGCTCACAACGTCCTTGAAGAGCTGTGGCAGTGATGGATACTGGTAAAGGCAGTCAGTTTTCTTTGAGGGGCGTGGCCAGTGGGAGGCTGTCTGGGCTAAAGTGGATGGCCCCACACCCATGTGCATACAGGCAGAACTGGACTCAATGGACCATTTGAAAAAGAAAAAGGAAAGAAGAGAGAGGCATGAAGCTGGAGGGGGACAGGCTGGGGAGGCCTGGAAGGAAGCTGGAGGGGGACAGGCTGGGGGGGTCTGGAAGGAAGCTGGAGGAGGTAGAATTAAAATACACTGTACACAAGAATGAACTTCTTAATAAAATTTACCTTTTTTGTTTGTTTTTTTAGATTGGGAGAATTTCTGTGTAGCCCTGGCTAGCCGAAACTCGCTCTGTAGACCAGGCTGGCCTCAAACTCAGAGATTCACCTGCCTCTGCCTCCCAGTTGCTGGAATTAAAGGTGTGCACCTCCACTGTCCAGCTACAATTTACATTTTAAAATCATAAAAAGACTGAAGTAAGCCGGGTGCGGTGGCAGAGGCAGAGGCAGGTGAATCTCTCTGAATTTGAGGCCAGCCTGGTCTACAGAGCAAGTTCCAGGACTGGCTCCAAAGCTACACAGAGAAACCCTGTCTCCAAAAAAAAACCAATAAGAAAACAAAACAAAATAAAACAATAGGGTTGGGCTGATTCATCCCAGGGTCTAACCCCTTTACAACATGTCCTCCTACATGCTCAACCTCCTTTCTTCCTTTCCTCCTCCCTCTCTGGTACTAGGGAGTGAACCCTAGGCCTTGTAAATACCAGGCAAGAAGCAAATGCTCTTCCTTGGAACTATTATCCCCAGCCCTTTTATCTTTTACTTTGAGACAGGGTCCTCAGGCTGACCTTGAACTTCTGATCCGACCACATCAATCTCTTGAGTACTTGGGATTAGAGTAGTGGTTCTTAACCTTGGGTCAAGACCCCCTTGGGGGAGGGGAGATGTTCAACAGCCCTTCCACAGGGGTCACTTAGGACCATTGGAAAACAGATATTTACATTGTGATTCAGAACAGTAGCAAAATTACAGTTATGAAGTAGCAACAAAAGTCATCTTTTGGTTGGAGTCACCACAAGTGAGGAACTGTATTACAGGGCTGCAGCAGCATTAGCAAGGCTGAGAACCACGGGATGAGGCATGCAGCACCAAACCCAGTCCTACTCACCTGCTCTTGTCTGCCGGTGCTTAGGAGTGGCAAACCGATCCCACTGTGCCACAATGATGGCAGAAATGCCCAGGACACAGACGATGGAGAGGTAGATGAGCCGTGGCTGTGGGGAGCAGTAGAAGGAGTAATAGAGCCAGGGGACAAAGCTCCCCATAATCAGTAGGGCAATCCCTGAATAGTCCAGTCTAAAAACAAGCCACACAAATCAAGCGCATGAATGGGAGAAGTGAAGAATTCCTGTGGCTCATTGCAGTTAACTGTTTTTCACCTGCACCTAGATTTGACCCTCAACCTTCCCCACAATCTATCCTGGGAACTAAACTGGACTCAATGGAACATTTGAAAACAAAACCAAAAGAAAGAAAAGAGAGGGCATGAAGCTAGGAGAGGACAGGCCAGGGAAGGTCTGGAAGGAAGTTGGCGTGGGGGATAGATAGAATCAACGCACTGTATACAAGAATGAAATTCTCAATAAAACCTACATTTTTTGTTTGTCTGTTTTTTTGAGACCAAGTTTCTCTGTTTAGCCCTGGCTGTCCTGCTCACTCTGTAGTTCCCGACTCCACAGGGTTAAGCACATTTTACCTTCCAGTAAAAAATTCTCTAAGAAAGCCAGGTGTGTTGAGCACACCTATAATCCTAGCACTTGGAAGGTGGAGGGGAAAGGATGGAGAGTTCAAGGCTACAGAGACCTTAAGGCCATCCTGGGCTGCATGAGACACTTTTAGAAATTCTGCCACAATCAAGCTGGTTCTCAGCATCACACTCAGGAAGGGCTCTGAATTATTTCCCCAATCTGATGGAGTTCTGAAAATAAAACCCTTAGATTAAGAGCATAGGGGATTTTTGTTGTATTAGGTAGCCTACACCATCTCCAATTTGTAGTTCATCCTCCTGCCTCTACTTCCTGAGAGCTGGGATTACACTTATGTGCCGCCATGCTTGGAGTAAGGTACTTTTGCTTGTCCTGTTCTTATGGTTCATCATGATGCTATTAAGCTGATAAACACTACTCAAAGATCGGCTTTGGACTACAAACTGCCCAAGATAATTCCAAGGTGGCTGTGAGGGTCCACCATCTTATACCTCTAGCCAGAACTTTATATAAGCTTTGCCCATTACTCTGAGACTGGCTACTAACATTACAGCTAGTCCTTATGAGACTTAACCATTGTTTTGGTTTTCTTACAGAATCCCACACAGAAGCTGTCGTTCCCCAGACAGCAGGAAGCATTTTAAGAAAACAATGGCCTCCTCTCCCAAAAGGTTTTGTTTTCTCAGGGTTCTGGATAATTGTCATCTGTTAGGGGTTGGTTGTAAATTGTAATTATGAGTTGTAAAGGGTTGGGGGTGGAACATTAAGTTTAGACTCAGGATTCTCTTTTGGAAAAGGAAAAAGAGAACTAGATAGGATAGGATAATAAGGTAGATTATTGTATCTATTTATAAACTAAATCAGTAACTATCAGCTTTAGGTAATTCGCATTGGTATGGGTTCTTGTATATTGATATAAATGTATAATTATTTTTCTATTTCTGTTTAAGATAATTTGTATATTAATACAAATACAAAACTATATTTGTCATATTGTACATATGTTCCTACTATTTGAAATATTTTGTATATTGATACAAATGTAAAATTACATTGTCATACTGTATGTATGTTCTACCTGTTTAGGCTATTTTGTATATTGATACATATTAAGGATATTGTTGTCATATTACACTATACATTTCTACCCCTGATTAAGATATTTTTGTATACTGTCACAAATTCGAGGACCTTGGGCTATGTTATGTGGCCCAATAGAGGCTGTGCTTCTTGCCTGCCTATGTGATCTCTTAACAGGGAAGAGAGCCTGGCTAGCCTGAAATGCAAGCAGGAGCTGAGAGCTCTCTTGGACACGGAAGGCTTCCTGATGCATGGTTCAGTGAATTGGTCTGGAGCGTTCCCCATCTGTCTCTGGGAGATGAAGAGGCAATGGCATCATTTCATTTTTTTGTATTTGAGAGTGTGTGGTCCATTTCATCCCTTAATAAATAAGCCTTCTCCCCAGACATCCTAGGATTTCTCAAAATACTTTTGCCTTTAAATTATTGTGTATATGTATGTATGTTCATTACCGCCTGATTATGGAGGTCAGAGTTGGTTCTTGACTTTTACATGTAGCTCCCAGGATTGAACTTGGGTCATTAGGCATGGTGGCAATGCATTTATCCACTGAGCCATCTGACCAACTCTCCTTGTTTTTTGAGTAATTAATTCTTGCTTTCTATCCCGGGCTGACCTGAAATTCACTATGTAGCCTGGGCTAGCCTGGAATGCAAAGCAATTCTCTTGCCTTAGCTTCCTGAGGCTGAGATTACAAATGCTGGCTACCAGACCCGTTTCCCCTTTATCCCACTGGGTAGCTGAGAACACAGGTATAGCCATCCTGCTTGGCACTAACCAAGGTAATAAAGATGTACTCTAGTCACTGGTGTTACTGGGAAGAAATGAAATCATCTATCACCCTTACTAAGAAAGCAGGAACAATCACCACCAGTCAAGTAAACAAATCCCCATGCTGAGCCGGGGACATCAACAGCGCCTGACAGGTCCGATGCGTTTAGTAATGCCTGGCCAACAAAGATAAGCTTTGTGGGGGGTGGGGGTGAGGGTTTAAGAGCACTAGCCCTATGAAGCACAGACTGCCTGCACACGTGACTTTGGCTGAGCCAACACAAAGATAAGCTACAGTTATGTACTTGGCCTTGAAAACAACCCGCTGACACCTCAAGTTTCATCACAAAACACAGTACTGTTTCAGTAGAAACCACAGCCCAGGACTGTTTCCATCTGCTGAGGAGGCTGTGGGAAGTTTACCATGAAGTTTCTCTTGTCATAACAACAGACATCACTCCCTTGGGTACAAAAGGGATTCGGTCATCGTCAGAGCAGCTCAAGCACCTGTTCAGCACTGGGACAAGATGTGACAATAACGCACTGTCACATCTCCCTACTGCTGTTCTGTCAACTTACTTGGAAAAAGTCCGAGAGACTTTCTCTGAATGACAATAGACGGTGTGGAAGAGCCAGGAGAAGCTGAGGCAGAGCACTGCACCCAGAAAGAACATCCCGAAAACCACCTTCTCCTGGAGGGGAGCCATGAAGTACATATTTGGTCTGAGCATGGTCAAGATTCCCAAAAAGAGGAACAGCACAAAACCTGCACAAGGAAAGAGGGAACACAAACCCTGAGGAAAAGTGGAATGTCTGTACCATGACAGCTGCTGCTTCTATCAGTCACCTAGGAGAACCAGCCATGAGAGCTGCCATCAGCCATGAGAGCTGCCATCAGCCATGAGAAACCAACCCAGACACAGACTTTTCATTTTTCTTCTCTAGACAAGGTTTCTTTGTGTAGCCCTGGATGTCCACAAACTCAGAGATCCACTTGCCTCTGCCTCCCAAATGCTGCGATTAAAGGCGTGGGCCACCACCACCCAGCAAGACAGTTTATTTTTGAGACAGGGTGTCATGTAACTCTAACTGGCCCCCAACTCCCTGTGTAGCTAAGGATAATCCTTCCCATCCTCCTGTCTCCACCTCCTGAGGACTGGGATTACAGGTATGCCTAGTGAAATCATGCTAGGAATCAAACCCAGGGCTTCTTGAAGCCAGGTAAACATACTATCAGCAAACATACATTCTCAGGCCACAAAAAAAAAAAAAAAAAAATCTCTGTGAAATGTTGGCATTTTGTTTTTATAGCAGCAAGTTAGGAAATAGGAGTTCCCAACACATGAACGTTCTACCAGGAATCCAATAGGACATACTGTACTATTTTCTCTTGTTTTGGACCTTCTACCCTGTTGCAAAGAGCAGCAGGCAAATGTCAATTAAGGTCAATGGTGATTTAAAGGCAAGATTCCTGATATCAATTATTCAGAGAAACTATATCTCCCCATGGACAAACACTATAGAGTTCCTTAGCAAGTAAAACTGGAATTCCTTTTTTGTTGTTTGTTTCTGTGATTTTGAGACAGGGTGTAGTGGTCTGGAAGACAATGGCCCCAATAGCTCACAGGGGATGACACTATTAGGAGGTATGGCCTTGGTGGAGTAGGTGTGGCTTTGTTGGAGGAAGTGTGTCACTGAGGGTGAGCTTTGAGGTCTCAGATGCCCAAGTCAGGCCTAGTCATGCTCACAATCTCTTCCTGCTGCTTGCAGATCCAGATGTAGAACTCTCAGCTACCTCTCCAGCACCATGTCTGCCTACAGCACCATGCTTCCTGCCATGATGATAATGGACTAAACCTCTGAACTGTAAGCCAGCCCAATGAAATGTTTTCCTTTATAAGAGTTGCTGTGGCTGTGGTGTCTCACACAGCAATAGAAACCCCAACTAAGACACACACCTGTAATTCTAGCACATAGATCTCTGAGTCCAGCCTGGTTTACACAGGAGTTTCAGGCTGACCAGAGCTACATGGTGAGACCCCAGTGTCTCAGAGTTTCTATTGCTGTGAAGATACCCATGACCATGTCAACTCTTTTTTTATTTTGGTTTTCAAGATAGGGTTTCTCTGTGTAACAGCCCTAGCTGTCCTAGAACTCATTCTGTAGGCCAAGTGCTGGGATTAAAGGTGTGCACCTCCACTACCCGGCACCACGGCAACTCTTATAAAGGAAAACATTTAATTGGGTGGTTTATAGTTCACATTATCGTCATGGCAGGAAGCATGGCAGCACACAGGCAGAAATGGTGCTGGAGAAGGAGCTGGAAGTTCTACATCTGGACTGGCAGGCAGCAGGAAGAGAGTGTTACAAAGGGCCCTGCTTGAGCATCTGACACCTCAAAGCCCACACCTAGAGACACACTTCCTCCAACAAAGCCACACCTACTCCATCCAACAAGGCCACACTACCTAACAGTGCCACATCCTGTGAGCCTACGGGGCCATTTTCTTTCAAACTACTATAGTATGCATCACTACCACTAATCGAAGACTAGAGTTCTTGCTGAGAATGTTGCTCAGTGGTACAGCACTTGTCCAAAAAATTGTGTATTTTCCTCATCTAAATCACTCACCAAGCAGATGGGTCCAGATGTTGCCAGTTTCTGTATGGATGCGAAAGATGCTCTTGAAGCAAGCCCGAAAGGAGGGCATAGGTGGTCTGTGGCCGTGTAACAGGTAGTCATTGTCTTTCAGCCAGTCAGGAAGGACATCATATGGGATGACTCTCCAGCGTCCCTCCCAGACCTACAATACACACAGCGCCTTTAGATGGGCCACAGTGTAGACCAGGTTTTCTGAGATACTGCACTGCAGAAGAACCTGACTAGGAGGCTGTCACTCAGGCTTCAGATGGTCCCACAGGAAAATAAGCCTGGACTTGGAGATACCAAGGGGGGGGGGGGGCACTATCAGGGTATTGACCGTATTTTGACCAGTTTATGGTAAACCTCCTTAGGCTCCTTGAATTTTCAAATTATAGACAAATCCTTCTTCTGATGTTCTCCTAGAGAGACCCTTTGTCTCCTGCTCCTCTGTCCCCATTTACATTCTAAGTTCTTACTGGGCTAATACTACATCTTTAAAAGCAGGAATTCTTTCTTCTTTCTTTTCTTAATGTATTTATTTTGTATGCATGTATATGTTCATACATGTTCAAGAGTGGGCATGTGAAGATCAGAGGATAACTTATGGGAATCATTCATTTTTTTACCACAAGGATCAAGGGTTTGAAATCAGGTCATCAAGCAAATGTCCTTCAACCCCAGGTAAATTTGCCAGTTTGAAACATCCCAGACAAGCCTGCTCCCCTCCCCATTCCCCACCCTTCCCTTTCCAGCTCTAGGCTGCACCTTATACACGAACTCCTCCATCTTCTCCATGGCATGGTGGGCTTGCAGAGGAAGCGTCAATACCCGTACCTCCTCCTCCTCTTCCTGAGGCACTGGGCATGTCTGTTCTTCTTCAGCCTAAGGACAACCAACACAATGATCTAGATCTCACCTCCTAACCTGGACTGTTTCTGGGGAGATCCAAAGTAGCTCAAAGTCTCGGCATCCTACCCAGCCTCCTCATAAAGCGGTGCCTCCTCTCCCAAGCATACTGAGTTCACAACACTGCTGTCTGAGATTCACACTTCACCAATACCAGAGTAAAGCTCTATTGGGCATAGAGGAGGCAGACTGACAGAGACTAGCCTTGGAAAGACACAGGCTTAGTGCACCAGCCCTAGATTTTTTTAAAAATTTAATCTCATTTCCTTAAATATTATTACAGGTACATGTTGCTTTACATGTTTTGTACCTGTTCTCTTAAAGCATTTTTAAAAAATTTATTTGTGTGTGTGTGTGTGTGTGTGTGTGTGTGTGTGTGTGTGCGCGCGCGTGCGCGCGTCAAGGCACACAGAACTCAAGACAGTTTGAGGGAGTTGGTTTTCTCCTTCTACCATGTAGGTTCCAGGGATCAAACTCAGCTCACCAGGCTTGGCAGCAAGCACCTCACTCACTGAGCCATCTTGCCAGCCCCCATCTCTTTTGGAGGACAAGTAGTCCACAACTTCCCCCAATTTCCCAAACAGCCTTATCTTCCAGTCTACTAATAATTATCTATCTACCCCTCCTTGCTCCTCTCCCTTTCTCTCTCTCTGTCAGGGTTTCTTTCAATATGTAGCCCTGGCTGGCTTGGAATTCATTATATAGACCAGGCTGGCGCCTCAACCAGGAAGATCCACCTGCCTCTGCCTCCTGAGAGCTGGGATTGAAAACTGTGCACCATCACTGAGCTCCAGTCCACCAATTTTCAAAACAAAACAGAAAGACTGCCTTAGTGATTATGCTGACAATCTCACTTGTTGCTCTCTGATCACTTACTCTGGGATTGCTGTCATAACAACTGTGGCCGGGGTGATAGCACATATGTTTAATCCCAGCACTGGAAGGCAGACAGGTCAATCATTGTGACTTTTGAGGCAGTCTCATCTGCATGGTAAATTAGTTAAGTTCTAGGCCAGTCAGAGCTACATAAAATAACAACAACAAAACCAAATAAAATAAAAATAGGGCAAATGGCATCATGGTTAAGAAAACTTATTTGCGGAGCTGGAGAGATGGCTCAGAGGTTAAGAGCACCGACTGTTCTTCCAGAGGTCCTGAGTTCAATTCCCAGCACCCACATGGTGGCTCACAACCATCTGTAATGAGATCTGGCACCCTCTTCTGCATACATAATAAATAAATAAATAAATAAATCATAAAAAAAAAAAGATTTCAGCGGTTGTTGGTGGCGCACGCCTTTAATCCCAGCATTTGGGAGGCAGAGGCAGGCAGATCTCTGTGAGTTCAAGGCCAGCCTGGTCTCCAAAGCGAGTTCCAGGAAATGTGCAAAGCTACACAGAGAAACCCTGTCTCGAAAAACAAACAAACAAAAAAAACCAAAAACAAACAAACAAAAACAACAAACAAACAAAAAGGAGAACTTCTTTGCTCTTCCAGAGGATTGGGGTACAGTTCCCAGCGCCAGCATGGCAGCTCACAACTGTCTGTAACTCCAGTTCCAGGGGACCTGACACCCTCTTCAAACCTCCACAGGTTCTTGCATGCATGTGGTGTGTGCAGCACCCACATATACACTCACTCACACACACACACACACTCCCCTGACTCATAAAATACATATTTTCTTAAAAAGTCAGTGTCAACCACCTTGACTCTGCAGCAGTTCCCAGGCATGTGGGGCCTCCCTCCAGACTGGTCCACTCCTCCCCAGGCCAATCAAGTGCACCCAACGCAGCAACAGTCACTTACTAATTACTTAAGGAGGGTCTACGTCGCCCTGGCGGTCCTGGAACTCACAAAGATTGTCCGCCTCTGCCTTCTAAGTGCTGGGATTAAAGGATTACAGGTGTGAGTCACACACCCGACTAAGCACAGCAATTCCTGTTGCTGATGTTGTTTTTGAGAAAAGGTGTATATGGCCCAAGCCAGGCTCAAATTTGCAATCATCTTGCCTCAGCCTACCAAATTTTCAAATTACCAACATGTCTTACCATACCCAGTTCCCAGGAAAGTACTTGCCTTAAAAAAAAAAAAAGTGTGTGTGTGTGTGGGGGGGGGGGTTGGGGATTTAGCTCAGTGGTAGAGTGCTTGTCTAGCAAGCGCAAGGCCCTGGGTTCAGTCCTCAGCTCCGACAAAAAAAAAAAAAAAAAAAAAGTATTTCCCCCTTTTAGCTGGGCGGTGGTGGCGCACACCTGCAATCCCAGCACTCGGGAGGCAGAGGCAGGTGGATCTCTGTGAGTTCAAGGCCAGCCTGTTCTACAAAGCGAGTTCCAGGACAGCCTCCAAAGCTACAGAGAAACCCTGCCCCGGAAAATAAATAAATAAATAAATAAATAGATAGATAGATAGATAGATAAATAGATAGATAAATAGATAGATAAATAAATAAATAAATAAATAAAAGGCCCACCAGCACTTGGGAGGCAGAGGCAGGTGGATTTCTGTGCATTGGAGGCCAGCCTGGTCTACACAGCGAGTTCCAGGACTAGGAACAAGAGAGGTGTGTGTCAGGGAGTCTCCACATCAGCTCTGGACTGGTTACTTCTAGGATCCTTTTACCTGAAAGATTTCCACTTGTCAAAGTTGAAGGAGTTTTCTTCTATTACATTAATTCATGTTCACTTAGTGATTATTTATTTTATTTCAGTTCTTCTGCTGGACACTGAGTTTACAAAAGTATTGGTGCTCTTTTGGGAAATTAACTCTCAAAAGCTCACAGTGAGAAAAATAAAGATACCTACAAGTCAGCATGATAAAGACTTGCCTAGAGCTATTCCCAGGGTACTGTGGTTATTTTGGAAGTAAGATGAGATTTTTTTTTTTAATTTTAATTTTTTCTTTTTTTTTTTTCTTTCTTTCTTTTTTTATTTTTCCAGACAGGGTTTCTCTGTGTAGTTTTGGTGTCTGTCCTAGAGCTCGCTCTGTAGACCAGTGTAGTGGATAGCCATTCCAGCCTTGGCCTGGAAGTTCCAACCCCCATTGAGGCTTCGGTAATGGTCACGCCTACAAGGCGGGGCTGAGAGAGGACACTGGAGACCCAGGATCCAAATGCAAGGGATCTCTTGGGGCCTGGACCCTGGACGCTGGAGGTAGACCAAGCAGAGTTCTCCAGAGAACACCGCTGGACTGCGCCATACCTTTGCCAGACCCTGCAACCTAATTATCCATTCATTTGTTAAGTTACCCCACAAAATAAACCTCTCTTATAACTATGTGGAGTGGCCTTCATAATTTCACCAATAGACCAGGCTGGCCTCGAACTCACATAGATCCACCTGGCTCTGCCTCCTGAGTGCTGGGATTAAAGGTGTGTGCCACCACCAATCGTCGGATTTATTTTTTTTAATTAAGGAATTCTTTATTCATTTTACTTACCAACCACAGATCCCCCTCTCCTCCCTCTCCCACCCCTCCAGTCTTTTCCCTCAACCCACGCTCCCATTCCCTCCTCCAACAAGGTATGGCCTCCCATGGGGAGTCAGCAGAGCCTGGTACATTGATCTTAAACAACAGGCTGAAGAGGCTCAGGAGGGTGCCGGGCAAGGGAACAAATCAGGAAGACAGCTTACCTTGGCTGGGCTGGTGGTTGCCCGTTTGCCCTTCTCCTCCAGCAGGGGTCCCAGCTCAGCCAGTTCCACCGTGTCAGTTTCTCTGTTATTAGAAGGAGCTCCATTGCCCTGTGCCACCACAGGCCCTTTGTGGGAAGACATCTGGCTGGTACCTCAATACCCTGCAGCTTCAGCTTGAGGAAAGGTTGGGGTCTCTCAGCCCCAGGGGGCAGAGATCTTCCTGTGATGGTAGACACTGCAAACAAGAACATGAAGGGTGTTGACAACATGGAATTCATTTCTGTCATTCTACACTGAGTATGACATAGCTAATCAGCTCACCCTACCCTAATTGTAAAGGGTAGCTCATGTTTAAATGAAATCTACTGTCTTTTTTAGAATATTATGCTTCACCAGAAACTCTAATCTCAGAGATATAAACCCTCATATACATACATAATCTCATTATATACACACACACACACACACACACACACATATATGAAAAATGTAACACCTAGTTTTCTTGGCCGTCACAGGTTTTATTGTTACAATACCAAGCTGTCACCATCACAAAATGGGTACCCACTCTGAAAAGGCTGCCCATAGGAATGGAGCCCATTTAGTGAGAACAGTAATGCCTACCACTGAGTCCTCAAAGCCCTTCTCCCCAGGAAAGGCCTAGATGTGAAACTGACGACAAAACACCAAGACTTGCTGCAGACTGTGCTCTCAGCACTGTGTAACTGGCTACCACGGCGGTCTCACTACACCTATTGTCTTCTTCTGGGCAGGGGTAGGGAGGTCTGAGATCAGCCTCCCTATGGAGCTCCAGTCAGCCTGGAACTTGATATGTAGACCAGGCTGGTTTCAGACTCAGAGATCCACCTGCCCCTGCCTCCAGAGTGCTGAGAGTGCTTCAGGCCTGTACCACCAGGCCTGGCTTTTTTCTTAAGTGAAACACACACCTGGCTATAATTACTAAAAGATCACACAGGCGTAGTAATGGATTAAATAACTGAATTCATTTGGCCTTTATCTACATATATTTGGACAAATATGCCTTGCATGGGTATACTAAGGATACACACTCACTGGTTAATTCCTCTGCAAAATCTACTACAATGTTTTTAAGGATACAGTCTGGGATCAAGGCTCCAATAACAAGTTTCCACCACACTTCTCTAACAGCAGGCAATGACTTACCTGGAAGCAGGAAGCTGAAGACAGGAGGCACCCCAAGTTCGCCCTTTGCCACACACATACCTAATCACCAGCTCTGCAAGAGCATGTCCCAACCACCATAGCCCATAAACTTAAGCCCCACTCAAATTACTTTCTTATAAACTGGATACAGGCATACAAGATCATTTAGGAAAATCAGAATTCAGTCTTCTCAGAAAACTCTCAAACATTCTAGGATTTTCTGCATTGGACTTGACGTAGTATTTTCAAATTAGGCTTGAGGGAGATATAAATAATATAAAAAAGGAAAGGAATTTTCCAAAGATTTCTACTATGTTGTAAATTACCAAGTCCTCCTTCTTCCACAGACAAGGGCATTTGTTACTTATAGCAACAGCCTTGGCCAGAATATTAACACAGGACAATGCAGAAAAAAGAGTGGGTTTATGATGAGAGAGGAATTTAAACCGAAGAGCCTGACTCTTTCATGTGGAGAAGTAAACATGACTGTTCCCCAAAGGCATACTGCTTCCCCCATGGCAGCTCACTATATAAACAAACACCTCTGGCATCTGCACTAGTTTTTACCCAGGAGTAATCTCGATTCCCTCCCGGAGATTATAATTAGGCATATGTAGGTTATAGTTAATCTTAGGTACCAATGACTGGATTAAGGAGCATCCAGATGGTTGGTAAAGCATTCTTGGAGGTGCTGGGTTTCAGGAAGACACTGGCATTTGATTTGGTGACCAGAGTAAGGAAGATCTGTTGTCACCCATGAGAGTGAGCATCATCTAATTGGCTGCCCCCCCAGGCAGAACAAAACAGAAGAAAAGTGAACTTGGAGGGAGTGTGGTGTTGCACACCTTTAATCTGCACTGGGCGGGGGAGGGTAGAGGCAGGTGGATCTGGGTAATTTAAGACCAGCCTTGTCTATATCAGAGTTCCAGACCAGCCAGAGCTACACAGTTATACCTTGTCTCAAATAAATATATAAATAGATGGGGAGATAAATAATAAATAAATTTTAAGTGTTCTCTCTCAGTGATGGAAGCTTTTTCTTGTAGACATTTAGAATCTAGGTTCTCTGGCCTTTGGACTCTGGGACAAGCACCAAGGGCCTCTAGGTTCTGAAGCCTTCAGCCTTGGTAATGACACCACTGGATTCCCTAGTCCTCTAGCTTGCAGATGGTCCATTTGGAGAGTTAACCTCCATGCTCGTGTGGGCTACTTCCCCCTACCTACCTGCCTGCTTGCCTTCTATTGGTTCTGGAGATGCCTGACTAATATTTTAATCTGCCCTCAGGTGAAGGCAATCCTCAGAACTCATGCATCATCCTATGCTAACATACACGCAAAGCTGGAAGAGTCCAATCTAGTCCCAGTGAGACACAAACAATAACTCACTATACAACACACCTTTATGTCAACACAGCCAGTTCCTCCTCCTTCAAGTGGGCAAGACTGTGACAAGACACTTGCCAACATACACACAGTCACAGTCAACACTTGAGCTCAAGAAGAACAGGAAACTGGAAACCTCAGTGGATAAGCAACTCACATGAAAAGAAATATTGGGAAATCTTAACTGCTGACCTCAAAACATACTTCCTCAAAGAGAAGTCCTACCGAATAAACAGTCCTCAGAGGTTAATCCATAACATTGAGCAACAAACAAACAGACCAACAAATAGCTTTGGTCATCTTTGAGAAGTCTGAAAAGAAGGGCACACTAAACTACCAGTTCCAGCAGGCAATCAGGGGAGAAACTAAACAAAACCGCTTGCATTCTGGAACACAATAATAATACACAGCTCCTAAAATGATGCAGAGCCATAGTTTTGGTCTGAATCTGTATTTCCAAACGAATGAAGGGGGTACAATCCAGCCAACAAACATATGATTTATCATCATTCCACTGGTCAAGGTTTGTGCCCTTTTTTCTCTACTGTGGGGCTTTCTCTTATCCTTTCCCCCAGAGTAAGGCAACTGAGTCATCAACTATTTAACAAACATATTCAGTAGTATGAGGTCCTGTGCAAAACAGAAGTTCTATCACTGTTTGGCATAATCAGATGGCTTAAGTTAATTTGTGACATGTCCACATTAAGTGACATGATCTCACTGCTCCAGGAGAACAGTGCGGGAAGAGAGCTCTTTAAACAGAATGGTCACACATTTAATTCAGTTGAGTGCTGCTCAAATATTCCACAAGAGACACCAGGCTAACACAAGCTTTAAGTTGTACAGTAAGAGTCCAAAGATCAGACACAGAATCCAGCTTGGTATTTTTACTAGTTTCTTTAACTGACCAGAAAAGTTTTGTGACTTCAAATCCATTGGACAAAGTCTTATTCTCTTTTTGATCCAAATCACTTGATTCTACGGATTCTGTCCAGCTCCTCTATCACTAGCTTAGACCCTCCCATCTCCTTAGACCTCAAGTCTCTAAATCTAACAGCCATCCCAGTTAACTCACAACGCAGCCATCAGCTACAATTCATCATACAAAACATACCATCATGCATTAATGTACATACAATGGAGGTCAATGGAGATCATGTCAGCATAGTGAGAAAAGTCCATTGTCCAGTTTGGTCTTCTAAACTGTAGCAACACAGAGACAGGAAAGGAAGAGAGAGGGATCTGAGGTCTGGCAAGAAAAAAGAGCAGTAACACTAGGCCCTGAAAATAACATTGCTGTATGGTAGACCACTCACCAACAACAGGAAATTACAAGCATCTTATTCTGTCAATTTAAATTCAATACAAACCCCTAAGGTGTTAGGCTGATTCCAGGAGACTAGGAGAGCCAAGAAGTACAACTCTCTGCCCACACTCTATGTCCTAATGCATTTTAGAGGAAACACCTTTCCTCTCAAAGGGCCACACCCAACACAGCCAATTATAACTGAGCCAACTCGAGTGCATTTTTGTTGGGATTTCTTCAACTCAAGCTAATAAACTTTACCACTAAGCTTCCCAACTGGATAAATGTAAGCTATTATAGAGTAAAGCTCTGGAGAAGGAGAGGTACTTATGTTCCTACAAATAATATAATCCTGCACCAAACTTGGAGAAAAAGTTGAGTTTTAATCACTGCCCAATTAGCTGGAGAGTTTCCCTTAGAGATTTTGATAATTTATTCTCTGAAGCAGTTTCCAAGTTTTTCCAAGCTATGACACACACTTTCCCTGAGTCAAAGGCTCAAAGGGTCCTGATTTGACCTAAAGCTTTAGACTCTCTGAGAATATGAAGATGAGTTGGGTCTGTGTGCACAGCTCGATTCTCATGATTCTAAAGAAAGACCAGCCTAGCAGTCCAGACAAAGACCCGCTTCTCCTCTGTCCAGTCTTTGTTAGGGAGGTTAATTTCACAGCTCTACTGGGGAAAAATGAGTCAAGGCAAAGGTCAATGTTTGACATTACCAAACCACAGTTTGGGGGCCTTAGCTCTTCTATTTGATGCCAAGTGCCACTGACTCAGAATCTGAAGGGGAAGCAAGCCACAATCTAACTTCCTCTGTAGCGCTCTGCCAGTTAAAGCTATCCCAACTGAAGAAATGAAGCCTTTCTTTAATCTCACAGATGGGTAAACTTTCCTAAAGACCCAGCAAAAGGAGGAGGAGGAGGAGCACAAGGAATAATAAGGGTGATTTTTATGTCACCACCCCAACTCTTCTTGAGACAAGGTCTTACCAGGCAATGCTGGCTGGCTTGGGGCATCCTATGTAACCTAGATTGGTCTGGCAATCCTCCTCTCTCAGCCTCCCGAATGCTGGGATTACTAACAGGCATGTACCATGCCCTTCCGGCTGCTTTTTAAAATCGAGCACATTACAAATAGTTGGTCAATACAGAAGCACAATACAGCACTCACTCTAACCTGTGCACCCTCAAATTCACTTTAAACCATCTAACCTCCAATTCACTTTAAACTGCGCTACCCTAAAGCCCCACTAAAGCACAAGGAAACTGGTACGTACTGAAAAGCCAATCACCTGGAACTGGTTTGGCTAGAACGTATCTTTAGGATCTTTGCAATTCAAGACTGCTACAAACTTCATAAACATTAGTCATACCCCCAACATTTCTGAGCAGCAAATGGGACTAAGTTCAGCATGATGAGAACTGTCCGATAAGCAGATTGGGTACAAAGGAACATTAAGGACAAAATGTAACAAGTTTGCTGAACAGCAGTACCAGACAAGAAAAACACGTGACTTAATAAAGCTCCCAGATGTGAAGATGACACAGCTCCTTAGAGTAACGAGTAGATGGGCAGATAATGCAGCAGGGGTGTGTCAAAGAGTCTCGGTCTGGATTTACACGACTTCCTCCAGAAGCAGAGAACTATTTACTGGCCTACAACAAAGGATAAATTCTATCCTTTAGTCTGAGACTATCTATTGAGTACTACAGAACGTACAGTTCTCGCTACAGAGAGAAGGCAAGCAGAATATGAAGCTTGGCATGGTTACTGATCACCTTTAAGAAGGGGTTACTGCTGGGCAGCGGTGGCGCATGCCTTTGATCCCAGCACTTGGGAGGCAGAGGCAGGCGGATCTCTGTGAGTTCGAGGCCAACCTGGTCTACAGGCACCAAACTACATGGAGAAACCCTGTCTGGGGGGGGGCGGGGGGGATATGGGTTACTGAGGGCTGTAAGCCAGTTGAGAGTGTTGGCTTAGTGGTTAAAAGCACTTGCTGCTTTCCATAGGACCCTGATTTAACACTCAGCATTCACATGCTGGCTCACAGTTCCGAAAGGATCCGACCCATCTTCTGTGGGCACCAGGCATGCACATGGTGCACATACATATACATGCAGACCAAACAGCTATACACAGAACATTTTTAAAAATTAAAAAAATTAGCAGAGCATGGTGGCCCACGCCTTTGATCCCAGCACTCAAGGAGGCAGAGGCAGGTGGATCTCTTGTGAGTTCGAGGTCAGCCTGGTCTACAGAGTGAGTTCCAGGACAGCCAGGGCTGTTACACAGAGAAATCCTGTCTCGGAAAACCAAGAACAAAGTGGGGAGGGGATGTCTATTGGATAATTTGCTTTCTAATAGCATCACCATAAAGCTAAGAGCTAACAGGTGCTGAGAAGAAAAGCGTCACTTTAGCTGAAATGATCAAGAAAGCTTTGCAGAACTATTTTAAGATTTGATGGGTATAGACAGTAGTAGCAGGGCATTCCAGGGAGGCACAGTAATCTAAACAAGGTGTGAAAACGCATGGTGCCCAGAGCAGTGAACAATCCATTTTTGCATCAGGGAATCTTAGAAAAACAAAATGAGGTCACCCTGAAGAGACAGAAGTTAGCCCAACATCCTATTTAAGGTGGTACACTCTGTCCATCGGCAGTGGGGGCTGCCTCCCAGGATTCTCTCTCCCGAGCAAGGAGTGGTCACTTATTTGCTTCTTCCTCAGAAACCGTGTAATTTCTGGGCTACTGTGAACACCACTTGAGATTTCTACTCTGCAAGTGGGTACAGTTTTGTGAAGGTCCACACCAAAGTCCAATACTCTTTTTTTTTTTTTTTTTTAAAGACTGATTTCTCAAGGACCTAGCACAAAACAGGGGCACGGAAGCTACTTCTGGAATAAAGATGTGTAGTGGCTGCAAGCCGGGAACCCTGACATTGCAATCTATTTAGCGCCGACCTGAGTTCCTGGCAGTGTTTTGCTGCTATAAAGCCCCAGGAACAGCGGTTGCACCACCACCGTCAGCCAGCCCTGTCAAACGGCAAAGGCGGTAAACACATCCCCACATTACTTCGGTTTGGAGAAGAGCTACCCATTACCATCTTGGTTTGATTGACCACGACACTGCAATTGGTGGGTTCCTTTGGCCCGTCTGCTAAATACTCGAGGGAAATAATCTGATTAATATAGCAGATCCCATGGCCTCTTAGTGCTCCGCTGACATCTGAAACTGTGTAAACTGAAATTCACCCAGCTTCTTCTTCACCCACGAAGCACCAGAAACTGAGGGACAGCCACTTAATTTTCTTTAAACCAAGTGCTAGAAGACCCAATTTCTCAAACGAAACAGCATCTATCAACCCTAGATCTCTGAAATGAAATCTGGTTCTTTCCCAACACTTTCAGCATCTGTTTACATTCCAGCTGAGTATTACCTTAGGCCTGTCGACTGTCCATCCACCTCCCCTCCAACCCTATCCAGGAGGGATCCCCGTCACGTTTGACCTGCGGATGGCGGTGGGGCCTTAGGGATCCCGGCCACCCGGGGCCGGTGCTCCCGCACCCAACTCGCAGGCTCAAGTCCGGGGGTCGCCAGCAGGGCTGGAACGCGGCCGCCTCCCGCGCGGCTGCCAGGGCAGCAGCACTCCAGGACCGCTGGGCTCCGGCCGCGGCGAGCAGCCCCCCAGAACGGAGGCGGCGCGCGGTGGGAGGGGCCGGAAATGTTTACGGCGGACTTCTCCGAGGGCCGGGCGGTGAGCAGCGATCCAGGGGCGGGCCACTCCCGGCCAGTCCCCTCCCGAGCCTGCAGGGCCCGCGTCCCGCCCACCCGCGGGACACTTACGGCCTGGCTGGCTGCCTCTGCTGGGGGCCGCGGGCCCGGGCGCTACATCCCGCGGCGCTGGAGGTGGCCTGCGGCCGAGGGGCGCCCGATCCTCAGCGCCCTGCCCGCGCCGGAAGGGCCGCGCGACCGCACGGCGTCACCTCCGCAGCCGCGTCACCTTCCCGGCGCTACCCCCCCCCCCCCCAACTCCGATCCAGGCATTCCTGCGCGTGCCAATCACCCGCGCGCTCCCGCGCACGCCCCGCCTCGCCTCTCTTTGAACCAATAGCTCGCTCGCGCTGTCGCGGCTTGGCCTCCCACTGGCCAACTGCAAAAGCCTCTTCTCCGGGCGCACACTGCGCGCGTGATGGAAAAGGGAGCCGGGAGAATTAGAGCGGACCCTGGGAAGGAATGCTGAATTTCCCACCCCACTTCCCGGCTTTTCAGCTCCGAAACACTTTTTTTTTTTCTTCCCTCGGTGTTAGGAATTTAACCTTTAGGCAAGCCCTGTGCCATTGAACCACATATCCAGCACCGAAACACTTTAAGAAAAAGGTTTAATTCTGCAACCCAGGTTGGCCTCGTACTCGTAGCAATCCTATCTCGGCCTCCTGGATGCTGGGATTACAAACGTGCGCCGCCATACACAACCCCGTAACTCTTCATTTCTATATCCAATTTCTTAACACCCCCCCCAACCCTCTTCCTCTTGTATGTTATTTATGGAATGACTACCATGAGTCTGGCACTCAACTGGATTTGAGTTTTGGTTCCTGTTATTTCTCAGAAAGGGAGAAGTTGTTTCAAACAAGCCTAGCTTGACAATTTTCTGCTCCAGTCCATGTTCCCATGTGATCCAGAGGGCACACCTGGAAGACCAAGAGAGGGTGTATTTCTTGCCGCAACTGAACTACACAATATAGAATTTAAGGACTGTCCCATTTTCTTACACTCCAAAGAATGATACACCACTAATACACTTCTATTTGCTGGGGAAGGTGTCCAGATGCTAGATGGATGCCCCAGGAGAGTGAAGTCAGTTTTGTTCTGGTTAAAAGCATGGTCTGTGTTCATGTAGACTCCGTTTCCTTCCCTAGCCAGCCTTAGCTTTCACTCCTCCGGCGTTTGCACTCGGAATCCTCCTGTGGAGTGCCTTTCCCTCACCATCTTCCAAAAGATCCAAGCAGTTTACAATGCTCAGTTCTAGGTTTGGCTTTGGCTGCAGATAATCCTAACTTCAGCTTCGGCCTCTGCCAGCCACTAACCAGCTGTATTTCCTTCAGCAAATCCTTAATCTTCAACTCACAGGATTATCATAAGGATTATATTGTGCAATGCAGTCAGAATTCTTAGCATGGTACCTGGTACGTGTCCCGTTAACAAGATGTAAATTCTTCCTCCTCTGACTCTTTCTCAACTCCTTCTTATTAGGACCCTACACCTCTACAGTGGTGTTGATCATGTGCTGAGATGTTTTGCTACTTGTCTGTCTTAGACTTGGAAGAATTTGAGGAAGAAAATCTACCACCAGCTCGTCTTGGTCACAGCTGTAACCTCAGAGTACATTGCTCGCTCACATGATGTGTCCTTAATAAATGTTTGCACTCATTTCTACACAAAAGTACTAGTAAGCTTCCGTACAGGAAACTCTCTCTGCTGGGCTACTTCGCTAAGTTCTACAATCCCCGCAAGAATTTCCTTTCTGAAGGTGAGGTTGCCCACAGAGCAGGGGCACACACACACTAGTTAACCAAGATGTATTCGATGGAATAACACCAACAGAATTTACTGGAGTCTGTTCTATTGCCACCACTGTGTGTGTGTGTGTGTGTGTGTGTGTGTGTGTGTGTGTGTGTGTGTATGTGTGAATTCTGAGGGTCTCATAAGTCTTCTGTCAGGAGCCCCAGAGGCAGACACCCAGTTCCATGCAGAAAAACATGTTGAGGGGCTGGAGAGATGGCTCAGCAGTTAAGAGCACTGGCTGCTCTTCCAGAGCACCAGGGTTCAATCCCCAGTGCCCACATGCACAGCTCTCAAATGTCTGTAACTCCAGTTCCATGGGATCTGATGCTATCTTCTGGCATTCTTGGGTGCTGCATGCATGTGGTACATAGACATGCATACAGGCAAAATGCCCACACATATAAGATAAAATGGAAAAAAAATTGACCTTCCTATTGAATCCAAAGTACTGTTTTCTCCCAATGAGACTAAGAAAGAGGCCCAAGTGCTGACTTAGTCCTGTCCTGGGAGGAGTGAGTAGACTGAATCTTGAATTCTCAAGCATAGAAGGCTATTTAGGACTGATGGGGCTGGGAGAGGCCAACTCTGTCCAGTCACCAAATCTGTTCAGAGCTGGTGATGTCAGGTTACTTTTTAAAGGGACAGATGTCCCTTCAAATGGAAAGGCAATCCTTTGTTTTGTATGCTGGGTACCCTGGAGGTAAATAATGTGAAGGCAGGCCTTCACAGAAAGAGGGGAGGACTGGCCAAATTAAAGCCCACTGGGTGGGCTATCCATACTTTTAAAAGCCCCTCTTGATGTGTTTTCTTCCCCCCACCCTTAAAGCCTCCAGGGAGGACTTGGGCTCTGGCTCTGCAGGGCAGCTGCAGGAATGAGTCCTGAGTCTGGCGGCGGCTCACATTTCAGCACATGGCACAACTCCTCAGAAGCTCTTTAAAACACCCAGGAGATTCTGTGCTGGGAGCCCTTCCCTTCCAGTGTCCTCAGGCATCAGGAGACAAAGACCCCAGACACAATGACTCCTTGAGATCATCAGGGCCTCAGCTCCATTTATTTCGAACAGCCAGAGACCCCTTGTACAAGCAGCAGTCTTAAGTTGTGGGTACACTTTTCGTGCTAACCTGGGCAGGGGCTGAGAGACACACATGCAAATACGTAGTCAGACTCCTTTCTCTGAGGTTTAGAATTCTGGGAAATAATTCAGTTTCTGTAGGACTATATCTATAGGCCCCACTCAACCTGTACTCACGTAAGTAGTGGGTGAAATGCTGAACATTGAGTGCAATGTACATTTCCCATTCCTCTCGTTACAGACACAAAGAAGGTGAGCCCATGATGTTCTCAGGAACTAGCCAGAATTATGACAAATGGATATAACTCCCTTTTTTCTGGCCCTACAGAAGAGACTGCTCCTTGTGAGCTGCATCTGAACCTTTTATCACATGGAGATTAGGGTAAGGGAGGCTTCCAGGGAGTGACTCAGCCTGACCTGCCTCTCCCATAGCTAGAGGACTGTCGTTTATGCAAGCATCCAGGATCCAGGATGAGATGCCAAAGGCTGATGCTCTTAGCCCAGGCATGAGGCCTCATGGTAGTCAAGAACTGACTAGGGACAAATGCACACATGGGATCAGGGAGGCTTGGAGACGCTCAGTAGGTGAATCGCATCTTTTGTGAGTAGCCCAGCTTGTCTAGGTTAGGATGGCAGGCCAGCTGTACCATAGGAGGTGGCCCACAGAGCAGCAGCAGCACATCCTCTGCTGGAGCGGGCAGGTGCTGCTGGATCATGTCAGCAGTCACAAAGCCCTTGCTATAGGTCCAACCTGGAGTATAGGAAGGGAACATATGCTTCTGATCCACATCAGCAAGAGAAGGTGATGTTTCCAGGGCAGACCACTGGGAAGACCCAGAGGGGCTCCTGAGAAGGTCTCAGGTTGGAGTGGCAACTGTAGCCACATCCCCGCCACCCACCTAAAAAACAGGAGCCTCAAGGAGAGGGATCAGGACATCATTTTGTCTGTGCACACAGGGTTAGGATTCTGGCAGTGTCAGGAGGGTCTGTTTTACTGAAACCAGAACTCGCAGAGGGGCAAGGTCTTGATTTAGGTAACGAGGGACTATCCGGATGTTCAGAAATGACAAGATACCTTCTGGAGGATGGTCCAGAGTGAACCAGAGCTTAAACCGGTTAGGATGTTGGGCCTGCAGTTCCTCTAGGTCCTCCCGTAGGATGATGTCTTTTTCAGTCTGAAATGCAAATGGGGAAGCAGAGTCTTAGAAACCTTCGGCCCCCATCAGGCAAGGCCTTTGCTATGACAACTTTCCAACCAAGAAGGAAAGGGAAAGCTAAAGCATGCTCAGGTTCTAGGAAGAGTCAAGACCTGGCAGTGCTTGTAGGTGCTAAGGATCAGGAAGTGGCCTTCATTTACACATTACAAAGGATTATTTGACCAAGAAGGCCCAGGTTCCTATAGGCTCAGCAGGAGACACCTCCATCTTCTCTTGTTTTCCCTGGGAGGCAGGGAAGAGATTTGGCTTAATATTAGGTCTCCTTTCTTTCTATTCTTTCTCCCCCCCACCCCTGTATCTATTTCTATTTTATGAGTATTTTGCCTGAATGTTTGTAAGTGCATTGCATGGGTGCCCATTGCCCCTGGAACCCAGGAAAGAGTGTCAGATCTTGTAGAACTGGAGATAGAGAAGGTTGTAAGCTGCCATGCGGGGACTGGAAACCAAATCTGCATCTTTTTCTTGCCGGTCCCCCTCTTTCCTTCTTATTGTGATAGAGGACCCTGTATTCCCAGAGGGGCTTCTGGACAGACACTACAAGAGGCACCGGGCCAGTTCTCTCTCTCAATCCTATCTATTCACACAGCCAACTTCAAAGTGCTGGGACTGAGAAAAGCAAACCAACCTGGTTGGCAAAGAGCAGAAAGCACTGAGTTGGATCTTCGGGGACTTTCAGGATGGCCCGGACCAGCTGCAGCATTGGGGTGATTCCTGCACGAGGATACCCCATAGTGAGATGTGTTCTCCCCGCTCTATCCCAGCTCCTTCGCTGGCCAACTCTGCCATCTCAAAGCTTATCATTCACACTCCATGTGTTTTCCTGTTGTATCTAGTACTCGGCCTCCACTTCCATATTCACCAGGCCCTACATTTCTGGGCCTTAATATTCACCTAAGAACACAGTGTAGGAGCCCTTTGAAGGAGTCAATCTAAGACACTTGCTCTGAATGTCTCTTGGAGGTAGGAACACAAACATTATAGATTAGGCCAGATACAGTAGCACATGTCTTTCATTCCCAGCACCCTGTCATATTCCTGTGAGGACAGAGTGAATTCTGGGCCAACCAGAGCTACATAACAAGATCCTGCCTTAAAAAAAAAAAAAAAAAGTCATAGATTACAGACCACTACCATCCCTTCCCTTCTGTTTCAATGATAAGAGTCCTGGAACACTGCTTATAGGGGGTAAGAACATGTTCTTTGGAATCAGGCAGAGTCAGATTCAAATCCTAAATCCTGGCTGTGGCCATTACTAACTAAATAACCCTGTGGTAGCTGGGCAGTGGTGGTGCACATCTTTAATCCCAGCACTTGGGAGGCAGAAGCCAGCCTGGTCTACAGAATGAGTTCCAGGACAGTCAGGGCTACACAGTGAAACACTCTCTAAAAACCAAAAAACCAAAACCAACTAAACAAAAAAACCCCTGTGGAAACCTAAGTTCTAGGAACTCTCCATTTCCTCATCTGCAGAGGAGAAAGGCTCATGGTTACCTGCTTACAGACTAGTGGGTATGTTATAGACAGTGGTACTGTAGTAGTCTGTTTTGTGTGATACAGAGGATTGAATCTAGGACACCCAACATGCTAGGCAAGTGCTCCTCTACCAACGTGCTCACTGAAGTGGCCAGGCTGGCCTAGAACTCTGTTTTTATGTATGTAGCCCAGGCTGATTCTAAACATTTTGATTCTCTTGATTCAAACCCCAAGTAGCTGGAATTACAGGCCTGTACCACCAGGCCTGGCTTTTTCCTCCTCAACTATTCATACCTGTTTCTCTCGAAGTCATTAAATCCACTCAGTTTGTGGAGAACTCTCCTGATTTATTGCTCTCATTCTGTGAAAAATTATTTTTGTTTCTTCTTGCTTATGATTTCAGCTACTGGGGAAGTCTAGGCAGTGATGGGGGGGGGGTCCTTTGATTAATGGCTTGTCCTCTATTACAAAACCTGAGATCATGTAGGAATCTGCATAGCAAAACCCAGCAATGATAAGCAAAAGTATCCCTCCAGCGATACAGACCTGTCCCACCAGCAATCATTCCCAATTTCTTTGCCACTCGCAGTTCCGGTGGAGATTTTTTGTTGGGCTGAATGTTAAAATTCCCTGAGAAGTCAAGGGGAGGGTTAGAGTCAGTTCAGACAGGGACTAAGTAAACAAATGCAGAATTGAAAACATGCCCTAGGTTGTTTTAGCAGCTGCTATGAAATCTGATCCTGGGACTTGGGCAGAGGCTTGAGTTAAACCTGCCCTGACAATTACATGGGAAGGACAGAGGGGTTGGACTGTCTGCCTCCCATCAGTTCTCAGAGTAGGGGCACAGAAGCCCCACCCCAAAGAAACTTAGTGGTCCCACACTGCCTGCAAGATTCAGAGCCAAGTGAGGGAAAGAGAAGGTGTGTGGAGCAAAGACCCTCTGGCAGAGAACTGCTCCCTGGGTGAAGGTGGTAGGTAGGCATGGTGCCAGGGTGAATATCGTTTCCTGGTGGTCCAGAGAATCACCAGGGGGATGGTACAGCACCCAGCTGTTCCCTTGGGAAGGGCTAAAAGCTTTCTCTTTGGGTTCTTAACCAGAGGGAAGGCTCTGAGGGGGTGAAGGAGAAGCACAGGTTTGGTAATCTCCACGGCTGTCCGCCATGGCTGGTGAACATGGTGAAACCTGCCTTTCAGTAGCAGAGGTGCTTTAGGAGACCTTACACAGGCACAGAGCATGCGCACATCCAGACTGCGCCGGGAACTGCAGAGACAGAAGTGGGACAGCAGGGAGGGAAAAGGCAGATAGTCACCTTTCCCAGCATAACTGAGCAGCCCACTCGGCCCTCGGAACTCCACCACATCCCCAATCTTCAGGCTGTCCAGGTACTGAGACATCTTCCCTCCTTCGGGAAATTTGGGGTGCACACCTTTCAGATAAACCTGATGATGCAGAGAGGAAGAAAATGTGTGTGAATGTGTGTGTGTGTGTGTGTGTGTGTGTGTGTGTGTGTATGTGTATGCACACATGTAATGTGTGTGTGCCATGCCTGCCACAGCAAGGGTGGAGAGGTTGGAGAATAACCTCAGATGTTGATCTGTGTCTTTCATCTTGTTTCAGACAGGATCTTTCTTGTTCTTGAAAGGCTAGTGGGTCCCTAAACTCCGAGTTTATGGTAATTCTCAGGCACCCATCTCCCATCTCCCAGTAGAGGCACGCTGGGATTTCAGATGGATGAGCTACTGTGTCCAGATGCTGGGGAATACACACTTAGGCTTGTATGGCAAGGGCTTTACCCAAAGAGTAGGCCATCTTCCCAGCCCTGTGATTTCTTTTCTCTACTCTTACTTTGATGACAAGATCCACATAGCCTTGGTCTTCATCACTGGTGACAGGAGTGTAAGGCCTGATGACTAGACTTCCATCAATTCGGGCAGAGAGGTAGACATGCTTGCCTGGAACCATGGGGAGAGTTACATAAGCTGCTGTGGATGTTCTATGTCCCTGTCACCTTTCGAAAATACTCAAATCTGAGAGAAAAGGATATTTTGCTTCCTGATGTGAGTCCAAGGGACTGTCCCTTGGGGAGGATCCCTCAGCAATAGATCCTGCCTCCTCCCACCTGAGAAACTCCCTCCGCTACTACCAGGATCTTAGCAGCAGCAGGTGAGCAGAGGGTTTGCACAAAGGGAAGAAATCAGTGTTTGCTGGGGTGGGAGGGGGGTTATGATGAGTCCTACAGGAAAGAGGGAGGGCTGCTGGAGGTTAGAGATGTCTAGGGGCACAGAAGCCACACCCTAAAGGAGTGGTCCCTCACAGGCTGAAGGATTCCAAGCCAAGTGAGGAAAGGGGAATGGTGTGTACAGGGAAAAGAGCTAAGCAGTGACTCGCCCTCCTAGGATGCCAAGGAGAGAAGCCCCACTCCCTTTTCCTTACCCACAGGCAGTCCCAGAATGTGGTGGGCGGTGGGCAGGGCAAAGCGGAACCTCCTGGTGTTGTGGCTCACAGTCTAGAGGATGGATGACAAAATGTTTCATCAAAGTCCCTTGGAGCAATCCAACCCCCGTGGATGCTATTCCTAAAAGTAGGGGAACTTCGGTCCCCTCTCTACTCTACTCCCCTTCTTCACAACTTACCGTCTTATCCAGCAATCGTAGCAGGTACTTCTCATCCGGGTCCTGGAGAGTGACCTTCGGCCGGCGGGATCTTCGAACCAGATAGGTACCCACAGCCAGTCCGAACAGAGTCAGCAGCCCCACCCCCAGAGAGGCTAGCAGGACCGGGCTCTAGGGGTAGAGGAGGAGGCGTGATCGCCACGCTGAAGAAGAGCCAGGGAGTGGGTGGGGGACCAGGGATGAAGATCCGAGCTCCAGCGAGGGAGAATGCCAAAGCCACACAAGTGAGCGGAGTAGCGTCCCCAACCCGCAGCTGGTGCAGCGAGACCCCGGCATCCAGGGCTGGCCTGCCCAGCCCCGTGGAGCCGACTGCCCAGAACCAGCTGAGGCGGGGACCCCGGGCTCAGGGCACCGAACAAGGGTCTTACCGGTTGGATTCCCATGACCTAGGGCTGCGTCCGGCTCCAGTGGGGCTGACAGATCCCATAATGCGCCGCGGGGCGGGCCCGGGGGCGGAGCTTTCCGGGGCGTGGTCTATGGGGGCGGGCCCTGTGGCCCGCCTCTTCCCTGCGGATTGGGTGGTCCAAGGATGCGTGCGGTTAGCTAGGCAGTCCCCACCCACTTCTTTCTAGCTTTCTGGTCTCCACCACTTACAGTACCCCAAAGCGAAGGGATGACGGTTCTGTCTAACATGGATTCAGGCTAATTCGAGTGATAAGAAATCTTCTAGCGGGTTTGGAAACTTCATGGAAAGTGGAGTGTTGAGCCAGAGACAGGCTTAAAGTAGAACAGGAAGTCATCAGATGGCAATTCTTGTTTTTTTCCCAGCCTGTTGCCTTGCCAGACAATTGTACTGTGTGGCTGATGTTTCAGGAAACTGGCAGGGCAACTTCATTTCCTAGTCCTTCAAACAAAACAACTGATTCTGCTCACAGTATCAGTTCATCAGAATCAGTCAAGAGGGGCTGGGAAGATGGCTTCGTAGTTAAGAGTTCATCACTCTTGTGCAGGACCCTGGGTTGGGTTCCCAGCACCCATATACTAGACCGTCTGTCATCCTAATTCTAGGAGTTCTGGTGTCCCCTTCTGGCATCCTCGGGCACTACACACACGGTGCACACACATACACACATACGTACACGAAGGCAAAACACTCATACACAAAACAAAGATAAAACAAATATATTTTAAAAATCAAGGGGTTCCTTTTGGTTCAAGTCAAGCTTCCCACAAGCGTGGGTCCTCACCAAGACAGGTAATACTACACAAGAATTATGCCTCTAGCCCCTAGTGGCCCTGCGACCTTGGACAACTTACTCCATTCCTCTGCATTTCTTCATCAAGAGGTGATATAGTTTGTAATCTTTGGGCATTTGGTTCATAAGGTTATTCTGAGGAGTGGTGAGATGTGCTTGTCTTTAGTGTAATGTCTGTCAGAGGGCAAAATGCTAAATGGATAGCAGCTACTGCTGTAAGTCAGAAGACAGCTCCACTGCCCCATGAGGGGTTAGGACTCAGCTCTGCTGACATTGTAAACATGGGACAGGAATTAGAAACTGACACAGGAAGCCGCTGGGTATGTGCATTTGCCAAGATGAACATGCTTTCTGACACACACGTTTCCCAAAGAGAGTGACATTTGCTGTTTAAGATAGAGTGATGGATGAAAGGTCCGTACATGACACTACCGACATCCGAAATGAACACCTTCAGGGCACTGGGGACAATGAAGTCTTGGTTTCCAGTCAACTGTGAGTGATCCAAGTGAAGTTTTGTTTTCTTTTCTGGGCTTGCTGAGATGCACTGGAGCCCCTGACGTCCCCTCCTGGCCGACCACCACTGGCCTTTCCACTGCCTGGTGGGATGCAGCAGGGGGAGAGATACAGAACAAGAGGAGAGGGTACTTACAGTCAAGGGGCACACAACGAGGACCACTGGATCAGGCATGTGAGACTGGCTTCTGCAGACTGCATCCTCTCAACTGCCATGTCACATAGGCAGGACAACAGGCCTTGCGGGTAGGTAGGCCGTAGCCACAAAGGGCTGACGAGACTGACAAGACCATGCCCAACCTCCACGTCTTTCAGGAGTAGCAGCCTGACTAGTATCACATATTAACCATCCTGTAGACCTCACAGGTCATTCCAGTCATCCCATAGGTTACATATTCGCCAGGCTCATTACTCTAAGGCTGGAGCACCACTCCCCTTCTCTGCCTCCCCTGAAGGAGCCTTAAAAAAGAGACCTTGTTTTGTGTGGAAGGGGGAACTGAAGCTTTCCTTCAATAACCCCCCCCAAACATCATTATATTGGCTTAAACAATGATTTAATTCAGCACCTCATGGACCCCCTCTCCCTGAAAACCCTAAAAATAATAGATAGTTGGGTGCTGGGCAGTGGTGGTACAAGCCCAGCAGTAGGGAGGCAGAGGCAGAGGCAGGCAGATCTCTGTGAGTTTGAGACCTTGTATGGCAAAGCACATGTTAGTGAGAGATAAGCATATATATATATACACACACACACACACATATATATATATATATATATGTATATATATAAACATTGTATATGATAAGCACACAATTTTATGTAAATTAAAAAATACAAAACAGATTAAAGGAAGTGGTGGCGCACACCTTTAATCCCAGTATTTGGAGGCAGAAGGCAGGTGGATCTCTGAGAGTTTGAGGCCAGCCTGGGCTACCAAGTGAGTTCCAAGAAAGGCACAAAGCTACACAGGGAAACCCTGTCTCCAAAACCCAACAAAACAAAACAACCCATTTTGTTGGCCTCAAGAGGAGCCAGTGCCCTTAACTACTGAGCCATCTCTCTAGCTGTAATAATTTATCTCTTTTAAAAAGATTTCTTTTTATTTCATGTGTATGGGTATTCTGCTTGCATGTATGTGTGTGTACCAAGTGTGTGTCTGGCACCTGCAAAGGCCAGCAAAGGACATCAGATCCTCTGCAACTGGAGTTCAAAATGGTTGTGAGCCACCATGTGGGTGCTGGGAACCAAACCCATGTCTTCTGAAAAAGTGGTAAGTTCTCAAAACTTCTGAGCCTCCCTACAGCCTCTTCTAGTAGTAATAAATATATCAGTATCAACAGACATCATGAAGCACTGTGGGATAGATTTAATGAAGTAGTTACAGGGCCTTCACACACAAAAAAAATTGAAGACATAACAGAGGCCTTCTCCACTTCAGTGGGGAGCAGCTCATCTCTCTAGAAGTGCGTCTTGCTCCTTTTCTTGAACCCGACGGCCAATCTTCACTAACCTTGGTTCGATCTTAAATATGTTCAGCATCCGACCACTTCTCACCACCTTCCCTACTGTTGCTCTGGCCGAAGCACCACATTTTCTGCGGATTCCTGCAGTTGCATCCTCACTAATCTCATTTCCACCTCCATCCTGCTCCAATTACTTTAATTGTAATTAATGTATTGATTTAATTTAATTCTTTTTTTAAATTTTTTTTTTATTTTTTGTTTTTTTTGAGACAGGGTTTCCCTGTGTAGCTTTGTGCCTTTCCTGGAACTCACTTGGTAGCCCAGGCTGGCCTCGAACTCAGAGAGATCCCCCTGCCTCTGCCTCCCGAGTGCTGGGATTAAAGATGTGCACCACCACTGCCCATCTTAACTCACTTTTTTAAAGGGGGGGTATCTCACCATGTAGCCTTGGCTGACCTGGAATTCACTATGTAGACCAGGCTGGCCTTGAACCCACAGGTACCTGCCGGGTGCTTCCTCCAGTGCTGGGACTGGCTTCCATCTATTGCTTTAGTGCATTGTGCCACTCCCCTGATAGAAAACTTCCACAGCTCCTCTGGAACACCCTCACATATCTGTCTAACATCTCTGCTCCCTCTTCAGTGTGCGGGAGCAGACTCCAGGGGGGACAGTATCTGTTTACTTATGTATCCTAAGTGCTTTGACCAGTATGACTAATAAAGAGGTAAGAAAGGGCTCTGGGAAAAATACACAAAAGAAAAGGTAATGTCTGCTGCTGGTAAGTGAAGAAGTCTTGCACTCCCTGAACACCAGGGAGCTGTTTGGCAGACGTGCCAGACTTCCCTAGTGGAGCAGACACTACAGGCTTCATGTGGCAACAACTCCCTTGCCCTCCAGTCCCGGGGGGAATCTAGTGAGGGGTGATTCACTGAGGCTTGGATGGATACTGCTCACACAGAGGCTCTGCATCACAGCTGAGTCATGCTAATCTAAGGAAAGCTCTGATTTTATAAGGGGACTGCTATCAAACCTGCCCAACCTCTGCGGCTCGGGGAGACATTATCTTTATTATTCTGGTTAGGGAACAAACAGATCTTCTCTAGGGAGGAAGGAGAATTCTCATTGCTTCAATATCACTGGAGAGGCAGCCTCTAAATCTCTGCAGAGGGAGTTGCTGTCTTTATAAACAAACCTGCCCTGGACCCTGGAGAAAGAGATTTAGCTTCCAGGGCTGTTTGCAGCCTGGTTCTAAAAAACAAAACAAAACAAAACAAAACAGAAAGGATGAAAGATGGCTCAGTGGTTAAGAGCGTGGTCTGCTCTGGTACAGGTCCTAAGTTCAAGATATGGTTCCTAGCACCCATGTCAGGTGACTCATTAATGCCTATAACTCAACTCCAGAGAGATCTGATGCCTCTGACCTCTGCAGGGACATGCGCTCATGTGAATATACTGACACCAGTACACAGACACATGACTAAAAATTATTTTTTTTAATCTAAATAAAAAGCTGGGGTAGGTTGGTGGTGGCTGCGAGGTGGTGGTGGCTGCGGTGGCACACACACCTTTAATCCTAGTACTAGGAGGTAGAGGCTGGTGAATCTCTGTGAGTTCAAGGCCAACATGGTCAACAGAGAGAGTTCAAGAACAGCCAGGGCTACACATAGAAACCCTGTCTTGAACCCTCCTCCCCTCACTCGCCAAAAAAAATCTAAATAAAAAAGTAAAATAAAAAAGCCAGAGGGTCAGCAAGATGGATGCTCTTCCAGAGTACCTGAGTTCAATTCCTGGTGGCTCATAACCACCTGTGACTTCAGTTCCAGGAATGGATGCCTTCTTCTGGCCCTGTGGGCACCATGCATACATGTAGTTCACAGACATACATGTAGACAAAACCACCACGTAGAAGTAATAAGCCAATAAGGAAGTGCATGCCTTTAATCTTATCACTGGAGGCCTGGGGTGGGGGACAGAGGCAGGTGGATCTCTATGAGCTCAAGGCCAGGGGGTTTACAGAGCCTTCCCTGGGGGACACAGTCTTTAAAAAAAAAAGATAATGTAAGTGTATTGTTTATTATTTATTTTTAAGACAGGATCTCACTATGTAACCCTGGCTGGCCTGGAGATCTGCAACTCACTATGTAGACCAGACTAACTTTGAACTTACAGAGATCCTCCTGCCTCTGCCTCCCAAGTGTTGGGATTAAAGGTGTGTACTACCATGCCTGGCTGAATTAGTTATTTTTAATGATGTGCACATGGTCTCTCATGACATTCTGTTTTTGTTTGTTCATTTGTTTTGAAAAGGAGGGAAACAGAGAGATTGTGTGTGTGTGCGTGTGTGCGTGTGTGCGTGTGTGTGTGTGTGTGTGTGTGTGTGTGTGTGTGTGTGTGTGTGTAGTGACAAAGGACAACTTGCAGGAATCAGTTCTCTCCTTCCACCTTGTTGGGTTCCAGGAGTTGAACTCAGGACATCAGGCTCAGTAGCAAGCTTTACCCCCTGAGACACCTTGCTGACCCAACATTCTCTCCTTCCTTCCTCCCTCCCTCCCTCCCTCCCTTCTTTCTTTTTCTTTTCTTTTCTTTTCTTTCTTTCTTTTCTTTCTTTTTTTAAAATTACCAGTAACTCCAGGGTTTGGATCTCCAGAACTCATTTATTTATTTGTTTGTTTATTTAAGATTTACTTATTTATTATTTATATAGTGTTCTGCATGTATACCTCCATGCCATAAGAGGGCACCAGATGTCATTATAGATGGCTGTGAGCCACCATGTGGTTGCTGGGAATTGAACTCAGGACCTCTGGAAGAAGAGTCAGTGCTCTTAACCTCTGAGCCATCTCTCTAGCCCCTTCTTCTTCTTCTTCTTCTTCTTCTTCTTCTTCTTCTTCTTCTTCTTCTTCTTCTTCTTCTTCTTCCTCCTCCTCCTCCTCCTCCTCCTCCTCCTCCTCCTCCTCCTCCCCCCCCCTCCTTCTCTTCTTTTCTTCTTTTTTTTCTTTTTGAGGACTACACAGGGTAATCCTGGCTGTCCTGGAACTTTCTCTGTAGACCAGGGTAGTCTCACACTTGGAGATCAGTCTGCCTCTGTTTCCTGAGTGCTGGGATGAAAGGTGTGTGCTGCCAAGTCTCTCCCAACATCCTTTTTCTAATGCAAAGGAGAATAAACATTGCAGTGCAAAGCAATTGACTATGCGAAGTCCTCGTTTCTCTAGCTTTGAGAAAAGTTTAAAAAACAGTAGACAAAGAGGAGGAAAGACTGTAAAAGCCAGGGGGCATGGACGACACCAAGGAAACAGCCTTCCAGACAAAACAGGACCCGCACGTGTGTGAACTCAGAGAGACGCTGACAGCGCGCACAGGAACGCACAGCTCTCTTAGATGGGTTCCCCGCGCCCGGAGATGAAGTGGGCAGGCGCTTCTTTCCGGAAGCTATCTCCATTTGCCAACTCCTCAAAAAGGAAAAACTCAGTTTCCTCCAGCACGGTCTCACTGTGTAGACAAACCACATCTAAGGGGAGCCCTGTGCCCAGCTGCCGATGGCCAACCTAAAACAAACTCAATGGCACTTTTGGAGATGTTTCATTTCATAATGGCTTCTGTTGATCTTTGTTTGTTTTTTGTTTTTTCAAGACAGGTTATTTCTGTGTTGCCATGGCTGTCCTGGAACCTGCTTTGTGGACCATGCTGGCCTCAAACTCAAGAGATCTGTAGCAAGCTTTCTTGTTGTACTTTCTTGGACCACCAGCCCGCAAATAATGACACAGTGATTTATTATTATGAAAGCTTGGCCTTTAGTTTAGGTGTGTCCCCAACTGGCTCTTATAACTTAATTATAACTTATAACTGCTTCTATTAATCTACATTCTGCCACGTGGCTTTTACCTTTCCTCAGTACAGCACTTGCTCCCCATCTCACTGGTGTCTCTCCGCCCTCTCTCACCAGAAGTCCTGCCTATTCTATCCTGCCTAGCTATTGGCCATTCAGCTCTTTATTAAACCAATCAGAAAGTGCCTGGGCAAAGATACATCTTCACAGTGTACAAACATCCTGCAACAGAGATCCATCTGCCTCTGCCTCCCTAGTGCTGGGATTAAAGTTCCACCACTGCCCAGCTGTTTTTTGTTTTGTTTTGTTTTGTTTTCTTTTGTTTTAAATATACCTTACTTGTCTTTTGCTTAGCTATTATGGTCTCCGATTTTGTGTTTATATGGGTTTGTGTGTGTGTGTGTGTGTGTGTGTGTGTGTGTGTGTGTGTCTTGCGCTTTTTCTTTTTCTTTTTCTCTCTTTGTTTTATTCTGGGTTGTTTGTTTATTTTGCTCTTTGTTTTCTAAAGAGAGAGAGAGAGAAAGAAGGCATGGAGTTGGGGTAGTGGGGAAGTGGGGAGGACCTGGGAGGAAATGAGGAAAAGGAAGCCATGATCAGAATATACTGCATGAAAAAAAAATTTTTTTTTTTGGTTTTTCGAGACAGGGTTTCTCTGTAGCTTTGGAGCCTGTCCTGGACTAGCTCTGTAGACCAGGCTGGTCTTGAACTCACAGAGATCTGCCTGCCTCTGCCTCCGAAGTGCTGGGATTACAGGCGTGCGCCACTACTGCCTGGCAAAAAAATATTTTAAAGGAAAAGGTAGACAATGGGAAAACATGCTAGAGAAGTCCAGGATCACTCAAGGGAAAACAGACAGCATTTTTTTTTTTTTTAAATTGAGGTTCATCTCTTATTCATTAGAGAATTAACATCTTTTTAATTTTTGCCCTTTTTTCTTTCTTCTTCTTCTTCTTCTTCTTCTTCTTCTTCTTCTTCTTCTTCTTTTTAAAATAGTCTTTCTCTGTTGCTCTGGTTATCTTGAAACTAGCTCTGTAGATGAGGGTGGCCTGGGATTAAAGGTGTGCGCCATCATGTCTAACCCCATCCCCCTTTTAAGACTGGAGTTTCATGTAATAGCTCTTGCTATGTTACTATGTATTGAGGGTAACTGAGAATTTTTGAGCCTCCACAAGTGCTGTGATTATAGGCATGGGCCATGACATCTGGTTTCCTAGCACAGAGTGTGTGTGTGTGTGTGTGTGTGTGTGTGTGTGTGTGTGTGTGCATGCGCACGTGTGCACATAAGGAGGCCAGAGGATGAGCTGTTGTGATGTTTTAGGAGCACTTCACCTTTGTTTGTGCCATCAACCACCAATTCAGAAAATGCCCCACAGGCTTGCCTAAAGGCCAGTGTTACAGAAGCATTTTCTCGGTTGAGGTTCCCTCTTCTCAGACATGTCTAGGTTTGTGTGTCAAGTTTACAAGAACCAACCAGTGAGGGGGCCACTTTGGAGACTAAATTGCGTAAGTACTGTATTCACAAGGAGGAGAATACTTGGTCAACAGATGGATTTATTTCTCTCTTCCTAGACCCAGTCCTTGCAGAAATCCCCCAGAACCTCTAATCCTCCTCTTTTCCCCCTTCCGTCCAGACTCTGATCTGTATGATTTTTATGGGGAACTCAAGAGATGCTGTCACCAGCAGCTTTATACAACTAATCTCCATCACAGAATCTTCCTCATAAAATACCATCTGGTCCAACTGACCTCTCACCAAAGGTCCTACTAAGGTATAGTGAGCACAGCGTTTGGGGTAGTCCATGGGGTCATAGCCCAGCAATATCTGCCCCTGTTGTAAGTAGTTCAACTTAGTCTGAGCAGAGCCTGTCCATACTGCTACCCGGATGATTTTCTGTGGCTTATCCAGGACCACCAGTAAGTAGTTGCCTTTTACAGGGTTCATGACCCATAAGCAGTCATCATTGAGAATGTAGGCATACTGTGGAATTGTATTCCAAAATGAGAACATGTCCGTGAAGACAGTAGCAACAGGGTTGTCTGGTTCTCCCAAGTCTTTGTCTTGCCCCACAGGAAAGCATGTGTCTTCAAACTCAGAGTAACTGCCCATGTGGTAGAAGATGGAGGAACCGAAGTGAATTGGAACATTTTGAGACAGGAGAAGACTGAATTCAGAGAGAAGCAAGTGAGTGGGAACGTCCATGGGGAAGAGGAGCAAGAAGGAGACCAGGCGGGGGAGGTCCCTGGTGTGGAAAACCTTCCCAGAGATCTTCATGCTAGAGAAGTCCAGGATCACCCAGGGGAGCTCTTCCCAGGCTAACACTGCCCAGTAGATGTCAGACACAAACCTGGGTGCACACATCACATTATCTCCTAGCAACAGGAAGTAGTCAGAGAGATTGCTGGCAAAATTCATGAGGAGGGCAGAATTCGTTTTCTGCCTAGAATAAAGCGCTTCACAAGGTGAGGTATGGTTTATGCTCTTTGCTAAGGAGCCACCAAGCAGACCGTGGACCACTGCCAGCCTCCCGGATTCAATGTGTGGCAGGAAGAGACCTGAAATGTTGGCAACTGTTTGGTTGAGCCATTTGGGGTCAGTGTCTGACAGAAGGACCAATACCAGCATATTTTCCAAGTCTTGTTCTGTGGAAGCTTGGAACACAGACTTCAGGGTGTCCAAGAGGTAACTCCCAGGGGTACGCTGCACTGAGGAGATCCCCACCGTCAGCAGGCCTGAGGAACACAGAGACACCCTCAGTACTTCAGCAAGGGAGGTGGGTCACAGGACTTGCTTCCCAGCCCTTCACCTAATGCCAGTTCCCAAGCCAGGTTCGCATCAGCTTCTCCTGGGAGTATAGGGTTGTGGGAGGTGAATACCTGCTCAAAGGTTTGAGTCTCACTAGCTCACTCAATATCTTGAAAGGCTCATAGGAGATGCTTCACAGAGGGTAAGGCTCTCTTTGGTATGGAACTATGTAGCTATTGCCATGAAGCCAATTCTCTTAGCCTGGCCTTGACCATTAGAGTTATCTCAACTACTGTGGACTACCCAGTCCTGGACTAGAGCCTCCTCAAGTCCCTTTAAATCCTCCACATGTCTGGCCAGTCCAGTTCACTGAGCTGTGCAGTTCAGTGGCCGCTGAGTTCACACTACCTTCTTTTGTGACTACCCGCTTCTTCCTCCACCCCTACCCCAGTCTTCCTGGTTCCTCTTCCATCCATCTTCCCTTCCCCGGAAGCCTGGCATGAATGAACATCACCACGGGCTCCCTCACAGTGTCACTCTGGCCTTTTGGTCCTGCTGGGCATTCAAGGGGGATCAGGTAGGAGGAAAATGAACCTAAGTGGAAACCTGTACTGGCTGGCCCTCAGTCCTTTAGACCCTACTCTCCTTTTCCAGATGAAAGACAATGCCTGGCCATTTCCAGGTCCAGTGGCCCCTTCCACATACTCACACTTTCCCTGGAGAAAGGTTCCAGCCAGGAATGTGTAGTTGGCATGCTGGAGTACACCAGAACTTTTCTGCATCTTGGTGAAGTATTTCAGGTGGTTCTTGATTTCAGAGCTGATTTGCTCCTGAGCTATCTGCTGAATTATTTTCCTCTTTTCATGCTGAATACAAGATGATATATCTTCAGCCCCAAGGGTGATTCTTAGGATCCTCTGGAGACAACTAGGCATGTGTCCTCTTTAGGGCAGTTTGGGTGACCCCAGGATCCATCACATGGAATCTGTTAGGACCCAGCTTTCTGCTCTCCCCTCCTAGTCATGACCTCCCGCATCCCCCCCAACCCAGAACTTGCCAGCCACAGCCATGTGGCCCTGGAATCCTGTAGAGTGAGAACCTGCCCACTAAGCCATTGCCCACATGTCATTTCTTTACCGTGGGTCAAGCTGGCAAACATTGTCAAACTTGACTCAGGCCTCTGCTGGGTTCTGAAAGACAGAGCCTGGCCTTGTCTTTAACGTCTTCTCCATGCTGCCTCAGCCTGAGACTCACTTGCTGAGTCTCACTATACACAGCTCTGCTGCCCAAAGCCTCAGCTGCCCTGGGTGTGTGCTGAGGTTCACACTGGAGGAAGTTACTTCCGATATTATCTGCTATGGTAGGTGTGCTGAGGAGGTGGCAGCAGACAGGTGTTCCTCATCACCTGTGTCCTGCTGGTCAACACCTCCTCTGAAGGTGCCTATGCTCTCTCTATGCCTGGAATGCCTGCTCCTCTTCCTGCCCTTCCCACATCCTATAAGTCCCAAGTCCAGTTCAAAGGTAACCTCCTCTCTGACACTGTCTAGATTCCTTATACCCTCTCCTTTAGCACTGCCATGATGAGCCTAGAGCCTTTAACCCTCTCTTGTGAAGGGTGGAGATGCCTCTAGTCCTAGTACTCACCAGCGATGTGTTATACTCGACACGTGCTGATTTATTCTCTCCAATAAAGAATCCCAGGATGACGAAGGATGCCATGACTCTGATATATCTCCACAGGCAGCCTTGCATGGTTCCAGGAGCCACTGTGGAAGGAAGCTGAGCAGCAGTAGATCCCAAGGGCCTCCCACTCAGAGAGCAGGGGTGCCCTTCCTGTGTGGCATGCCATTGTCCTGAGCCCACCCTTCCTGGACTGAGCGTTCCCAATACTCGATTATTGTCTTAACGTTTTTCGTACAAATTTTCTCTTGCCCCTGTTTTTAGCCATCTCAAGAAAGATAACACACAAAGGCTTCATTCTGCAGAGCTCCTACCTTCTCTATGCTCCCAAGTGAACTGGAGAGGATATGTTTGCAAGAAGAGGAAACGGAGGCTGTAGGTAAAAGTGCTTGCTAGCAAGCTTGATGACCTGAGTTCTATCTCTGGGATCTACATGGTGGAAGGAGAGAACCAACTCCTGGAAATTGTCCTCTGACCTCCACACAGATGCCATCATGTGCATGTGCCTATATATGTGTATACACATACTTAAAGAAAGAAAGAAAGAAGTAAATTCACAAGTGTAACATGTCGCCTGCAGGTAATAGACTTTCTGGCACTTTCCTGCTGTGTGAACTCTGTTCCCATAGACCTTTGTTTACTCCCTTGGGAGAAATGCCCTCAGCAAGATGTTTCCTCCCTCCTCCTCAGCAATGCAGCTTAGTGTGCTCAAGACATTATGTAAACAGTCCCCATTTCACCGTGAGACCTCCTGCAGCCTGAGCACATCTGGTGATAGTGATGAGAAATAGTATGTTTGCTGCTGTTTCTCTGTAAGCTGCCTGGAATAAAAGTTTCACAGAATTCTGGTAAAGGTACTAGCCTAGAGTCCTCTGGTTCTGTTCAATCTCAAATTCAACTTCCATTCCTTGGCAATGGTCACTGGCAGGTTGTGATAGTAATAAACTATTTTTAAAATGTGTTTAGGTATTTTACCTGCAAGTATGTCTGTGTGCTACATATGTGTCTGGTGCATGTAGGGAACAGAAGAGGGTGTTGAATCCCCTGGAACTGGAGTTACAGATGGTTGTGAGCCACTGCCTGGGTGCTGGGAATTGAACCAGGGTCCTCTGGAAGAGCAGCCAGTGTTCTTAACCACTGAGCCTGTCCAGCCTACATAATACTTTTTTTTAAATGGCTGGGGTGGTAGTGGCACACACCTTTAATCCCAGCACTTGGCGGGGCAGAGGCAGGCAGATCTCTGTAAGTTCAAGACCAGCCTGGTCTACAGAGTGAGTTCCAGGATAACTAAGGCTACACAGAGAAACCCTGTCTCAAAAAACAAAACAAAGTTTAAATGAAGAGGAAGTTTAGGGTTAAGTGTTAATTATATTCCCTCCCAAGTATAAAATTCAAGCCAACGTCTTCCTGTGGGGATTAGTGATAATTAAATTAGATCTCATCTCTCAATTCTATACTTACTTTTGGGCCCTGATCCTTTCCAGGATTATGTTAAGTAGATAGACAAGGTTTTGGGTGAAGTCAGAAGGACTTGGTGTATCTACATCACGGTGGACTGCAGGGATCCATACAAACCTGGAAGGAACCAGAAATTTCTATTCAGGACCACATCTTCACCAAATTTTCAGTGCAAAATCTATTGAAGTCTTTCTGAGCAGCAGAAAATGCTGTTCGAGGGTTAACTGGAGAAGAATTTTCTCTGAAATCAAGAAAAAGAAAAAAAAAAACAAACCTTAATGTTGAAGGATGTAGTCCCAGAGTGGCTTCTCTGAGGTTGTTGTAGCTAGTCACTCCTCCCAGGAAACCTCACCTGACAACCATTGTTCAGCCTGAATGGGTGCTGTGTGTCAATCTGGCCTTACATCAGGCACCTGCTACTCAGTGAGGTGGGGACATAGTTTTAAAACCAGCCTTTCAGTCTTGTGACTTGCAATTGGAATGTTACCTGCTAGTTTGAGTCAACAAGTGTGGATTCTGAGTTATCCCTTCCTTATCAGAGGGCCCCATGGGCCGGTCAGCACTGTGTGTTCCCACCTGCCGTCTGTGATACCTGGTGGATTGCCATGAAATTGTACTCAAATATCCAGCTCTCCTTTGGACTTAGAAGTGTGCAGTAGCCCTCTGAAGTTTCCCTTTATTTTTTATTTTTTGTTTTTCGAGACAGGTTTTCTCTGTGTAGCTTTGCTGCCTATCCTGGAACTCACTCTGTAGCCCAGGCTGGCCTCAAACTCACAGAGATCCGCCTGGCTCTGCCTCCCGAGTGCTGGGATTAAAGGCGTGCGCCACCACCACCACCCTGCCCTTTATTTCTTTTTATCTGTTCTTTTTCACTGCTGGGACTGTATTTCCAATACTATTGCTTCCTCCTCCCCTATGTGGTGGTCTGAATGAGAATGGCCCCCATAGGCTCATGTGTGAATACTTGGTCCCCAGTTGATGGAACTGTTTGGGAAGGATTAGGGGGTGTGGCCAAGACAGAGGAGGTGGGTCACTGAGGGTGAGCTTTGAGGTTTTAAAAGACTGGTGCCATCCTCCATGTCTCTCTACCTCATGGTTATGTCTCAAGAGGTGAGTGCTCAGCTCCAGCTCCAGTCCCATGCCTGTATACCTACTGCCATGCTCCCCACCATGATGGGCATGCACTCTAACCCTCTGAAATGCTGAGCCCCAAATAAACTCTTTCTGCTGTCAGTTGCCTTGGTCATGGTGTCTTATGGCAGCAATAGAAAAGTAACAAAGACACTCCTCCACCTTCCTTTTCCTCTTCTCCTTTTCCTTGTCTTCTTCCTCCTCCTCTCCCTCCTCCTCCTTCTCTTCCCTCTTCTCCTGGTCTTCCTCAAAGCTTTATAGTGTTCATTTTTTCTTTTTTACCTTTAGACTTATGTGTTCTTCATCTCAAAGTAATATCCATGTATGGAGTGAGGTATGCTGAAGTTCTTTTTTTTTTTAACTGATACCCCGTTCTTCCAGTACCACTGCAGGAAGACTGTAAACTCTTGTCACATCTGTTAACTGAGTATGCTTGTGTCTGTTTTGGTTTCTTTGAACTATTTGACTGTCTCTACTGTTGCACACACCATCTGTGCTCCCCTCAAGGTTGTAATGGTGGGCGGTTCCTGTGCATTTTCTTACTGATGTGTAGGATGGATTTTTAGATGGAAGGCACGATGAGGTTCTAATCCTGTTTCTTTTCCCCGTAGATGGCTGCATTAGTTATCTTACATGCTGGAACAAAAACAGCTAAGAAGAGTGATTTAAGGAAGGAATAAGTTTGTTTTGGCTCACAGTCCAAAGGTAAATCATGGTGGCAGGAGCTTAAGGTGGCCAGTCACATGACATCAGTTAGGACGCAGAGACAGATAAATAAATACCTATGCTTAGTTTGCTTTCTCCTTTTTATTTAGTCAGAAATCCAAGCCCGGGGGCTGGAGAGATGGCTCAGAGGTTAAGAGCACTGGCTGCTCTTCCAGAGGTCCTGAGTTCAATTCCCAGCAACTACATGGTGGCTCCCAACCATCTGTAATGACATCTGGTGCCCTCTTCTGGCCTACAGTCATACATGCTGTGTACATAATAAATAAATAAATGTTTAAAAAACAAACAAACAAAAAACAAAACAAACAATTAACAAAGAAATCCAAGCCCTTGGAATAGTGCTGCCACATTCAGGGTAGGTCCTCCCACTGCAATTAATGTAATCTAGAAAATTCCTCATAGACCTGCCCAGAGATTATTCCCATGGTAACTCTGTCTTGTCAAATTAACATCATGCTGGGGTGAGGAGGTGAGAGGGGTAAGGAGGTGAGGAGGTGAGGGGGAAGGTGAGGAGATGAGTTGAGGGGGTGAGGTGGGTGAGGAGGTGAGGGAGGTGAGGAGGTGAGGGAGGTGAGGGGGGTGAGGAGGTGAGGAGGTGAGGGAGGTGAGGAGGTGAGGGGGTGAGGAGGTGAGGGGGGTGAGGAGGTGAGCGAGGTGAGGGGGTGAGGAGGTGAGGGAGGTGAGGGAGATGAGGAGGTGAGGGAGGTGAGGAGGTGAGGTGGGTGAGGAGGTGAGGGAGGTGAGGAGGTGAGGAGGTGAGGGAGGTGAGGGAGGTGAGGAGGTGAGGAGGTGAGGGGGTGAGGAGGTGAGGAGGTGAGGGAGGTAAGGAGGTGAGGGAGGTGAGGGGGTGAGGAGGTGAGGAGGTGAGGAGGTGAGGGAGGTGAGGAGGTGAGGGAGGTGAGGGGTGGGGAGGTGAGGGGGTGAGGGAGGTGAGGGAGGTGAGGAGGTGAGGGAGGTGAGGGGGTGGGGAGGTGAGGGGGTGAGGAGGTGAGGGGAGGTGAGGAGGTGAGGAGGTGAGGGAGGTGGGAGGTGAGGGAGGTGAGGGAGGTGAGGAGGTGAGGGAGGTGAGGGAGGTGAGGAGGTGAGGGAGGTGAGGGAGGTGAGGGGGTGAGGGGTGAAGGGGTGAGGGGGTGGGGAGGTGAGGGGGTGAGGGAGGTGAGGGGGTGAGGGGGTGAGGGGGTGGGGAGGTGAGGGGGTGAGGAGGTGAGGGGGGTGAGGAGGTGAGGGAGGTGAGGGGGTGAGGGAGGTGAGGGAGGTGAGGGGGGTGAGGGAGGTGAGGGATGAGGAGGTGGAGGGGGTGAGGGAGGTGAGGGGGAGGAGGTGAGGGGATGAGGGAGGTGAGGGGATGAGGGAGGTGAGGGGGTGAGGGAGGTGAGGGGGTGAGGGAGGTGAGGAGGTGAGGAGGTGAGGGAGGGTGAGGAGGTGAGGGGTGAGGAGGTGAGGAGGTGAAGAGGTGAGGGGGGTGAGGGGGTGAGGAGGTGAGGGGTGAGGGGGTGAGGAGGTGGGGAGGTGAGGGGGTGAGGAGGTGAGGGGTGAGGGGGTGAAGAGGTGAGGGGGGTGAGGGGGGTGAGGAGGTGAGGGGGGTGAGGGGGGTGAGGAGGTGAGGGGTGAGGAAGTGAGGAGGGTGAGGAGGTGAGGGAGGTGAGGAGGGTGAGGAAGTGAGGAGGGTGAGGAGGAAAGAGGCACATGCCTTTAACCCCAGCAGGTACAGGCAGATCTCTGTGAGTTCGAGGCCAGCCTTGTCTGCAGAGCAAGTTCCAGGACAGCTAGGGCTATGCAGAGCAATCCTATCTCAGGGGAAAAAAAAAGATTAACCATCACACAGGTTACAGTGGCACATGCTCCCAGTCAGAGATGTAAGCCAGAGGCATTTCCCGTGCTGCTACAGCTTATTTCTTGTATCTCACAGATCGACTTCTCCATACGGGTTGGGGAGAAGTGCCCCCATAGTTCCCATTGGCCTTTCTATCTACAGGAAACTATGAAGGGTCAACTGTGTCCTCATTGCTACAGTTGGCACCTGGGCTACAACTCAATTCACATTTTTAAGTTCCGTTTGCTATCACCTCAGCAGGTCTTGGTATCTTGTCTGGTGATGTGATCCAAGCCTACATTCCAAAGAGTCTGAATCTTTGTCAATGACCCCTTTGAACTGGGTTTGCTGCATGTATCTATACCTTCATACAATGAACAAATATTCCACACCTGGACTTAAATACTTTGATAGCTGGACCTTGGTGGTTAGCCTCAGGAGGAAGAAGTAGCCAAATAAGGGAATAGGCTAGCTTTAGTGTCATAACCTAGCAGTTATGCAAGGAAGGGTGTTGCAGAACATTATTTGAAGATGTGTTACATTGTTTATGCTGTGGAACATTTGTTTACTGGTGCAAAGATGTGCTGCATTCTTTTATATTGCATTTATTTAACTCTGTGAAGATGTGTTACTTTGCCTGTCTAAACACCTGGATTGGTCTAATAAAGAGCTGAAGGCCAATAGCAAGGCAGGAGAAAGGATAGGTAGGACTGGCAGGCAGAGAGAATAAAGAGAATAAGAAATCTGGGAGAAAAAAAGAAGGAAGAACAGAAGAACAAGGAGAGGAAGATGCTAGGGGCCAGACACACAGCCACACAGACACACAGCCACACAGCCGGCCACAGAGTAAGAGTGAAAGTAATATTGAGGAAAGGAAGAAGCCCAGAGACAAAAGGTAGACGGGATAATTCAAGTAAAGAAAAGCTGGCAAGAAACAAGCCAAGCTAAGGCCGGGCACTCATAAGCAAAAAAAGGCCTCTGTGTTTTGAAGGTGGAAGTTTCTATCCTACCAGGAACTCCCAAATACCTAGCAGTTGCTTCCCAAATTACCACACAGAGGTTTATATTAATTACAAATGCTCAGCCAGTAACTCAGGCTTATTACTAACTAGTTCTTACACTTAAATTGACCCATAATTCTTATCTATGTTTAGCCACACATGGCTCGGTACCTTTTCTCGGTTCGGCATTCTCATCTTGCTTCCCCTGCATCTAGCTGGCGACTCCTGACTCCGCCCTTCCTCTTCCCATCATCCTTAGTTTGGTTGCCCCACCTATACTTCCTGCCTGGCTGCTGGCCAATCAGTGTTTCATGAAACCAATTCAAGTAACAAATCTTACAGTGTACAAGAGGATTCCTCCATGGCAGTGTATTTATTTAGGAGCTTGGTGACAATCCTCCCAAAGGGGTGAAAAAGACAAGAGTAAAAAATAACCAGCAACACTTTGTGTACCAACACGAGGCTCTAGAATTTCCATGTAGGGCCTGAGAAAGCTGGGGTGGGGGGGAAGACGATACGGCTCCTTTAAGAGTTTCTGCCTGCTTGTGGGCCCTTGAGTAGCCAGTAAGCCAAGTAGTAACAGAAAACAAAGTAAAAATGCCTGCCACAGCGCAAGCACTGGCATTTTAGAGCTCTAAGAAGGTTGAATGTAGTTCTTGGTCACATGCCTCCGACCTGGCTACCAGCTTTAGTCTTGGCTCTCAAGAACCCAGAAGTAGGCAGAGCCAGGTGTAGGTTAGCAGTTTAAAGGTTTGCTCACACAGTCAAAAAAAAAAAAAAAAAAAAAAAAAAAAGGCTAAAAGATAGGCAGTAAAAGAGGTTCAGTTGAAAACAAACAAACAAACAAACCTCTAAACAGATCCTAGAGTGTTTTACAATGTGCATAGGCTTAAGAAAGAAAGAAAAAGGATATGGACAGCTATAGAAAGAAACAAATAGTTTAGAAATAGTAAAGTCTTTAAAGAGACTGTAAACATAATATAAAAGAAAAAAGCCATGTAAGATGTGAAATACACAGGGAGTCTGGATCCTATATAGTATTGTGTTGATTTCGAGTGTTTTGAATGCTGACAAGCAAGCAATAGCTGCTGAGAGACATGGGATTGTGAACTGGACTGCTAAACTGAATGAATCTAGATACTTTAGGAATGCCTTAACTTTAAAAAGGAAGTAAAAATATATTTGTCAAATGGAAATAAAAAAATACTCTTGAGTTTTATTCCCATAGGAGACAAGAGGTTGTGGATCCCCTTAGGAATAATATGGATCAGGTTTGATCAAGGGAGACCTCCTGAAACTTGACAGGTGATATCTATCAGCAAAAGTTATAGCTGGTCTTCCCAGGACTTGGCCATGATCTCAGATTTTCTCAGGGACCCTTAAAGATGTCTTTGCCTACAGCAGGAAACAGTTTGGAAGATACTATGTCCACATTCCTAAGAGGGATGTGGGAGGCTTTTGGTTATTTGGTGGGTCACAAATGTTTGTTATCATTTAGGGGAATATAAGAATATAGGATAAAAAGACAACTATTAATTTCAGATATTTTTGCATTGGCATGGATTTTGGTATATTGTTACAAATTTAAGGTTGCTACAACACACTGTATATATGTTTCTACTCTTGTTTAAAGGACTTTTGTATATTGATACAAATTTAAGGTTATTTTCATTACAAAATACTATGTATATGTTTCTACTCTTGTTTAAGGTATGTACCTATGCAGTTCATTTAAAAATGTAAGGTAATGGGACAGAGAGATGGCTCAGAGGTTAAAAGCACTGGCTGCTCTTCCAGAGGTCCTGAGTTCAATTCCCAGCAACTACATGGTGGCTCACAACCATCACAACCATCTATAATGCATTCTGGCGCCCTCTTCTGGCCTGCAGGCACACATGCAGGCAGAACATTGTATAAATAATAAAAAAATAAATATTAAAAAAAGTAAGGTAACATTCTAGTTTTACTGGGGCCCTTCATTTGCCAGCTGAGCCATCCTCCTGTCCCTCTAGAGTCTTTATGTTTACCACATTGCAGACATCTGAATATGCTTCCAAGATTTGTTGTGGGATATCTGTACACTGTGTGAAGGTATACTGCTATGACTGATGTAATAAAAACTGAACAGCCGATAGTTAGGCAAGAGGTGTAGGTGAGGCTTCCTGGCAGAAAGAGGAGGTAGAAAGTGAATTAAGGATCAGGAGATGCAAAGAGACACAGCAAGGAAACAGGAGGTGCAAGATGGAAGAGAGGTAACGCCACGTGATAGAACATAGAGTAATATAAATTGGTTAATTTAAGTTATAAGAGCTAGTCAGAAACAAGCCTAAGCTATAGGCTGAGCTCTCAGAATTAATAAGAAGTCTCCATGTCATTATTTGGGAGCTGGCTGGTGGGAAAGAAAAAGACCATTACAGTCCAGCAATCCAAAGCCCCCTTTGGGATCACCTAATTAACATGACCGATCAAAACAAACCAACTCAGGTAGGCAGTGGTGGCTCATGCTAACCCCAGTAGCTGGGAGGCAGAGGCAGGTGGATCTCGGTGAGTTTGAGGCCAGCCTGGTCTACAGAGTGAGTTCCAGGACAGCCAAGGATACACAAAGAAACCCTGTTTTGAAAAAACAAAAACAAAACAAACCCGAAATATGTGAGTGGCGACATCAGGTAGGAAGGTCACAGCAAAGCAGGACCATCTCAGCCCTGGGTCTCAGATGCTATCTGACAGCATTCTTAGCCTTTTGATCGATGGAAGCTAGGGATCTCTTTGTATATCCCTAGGGATTTACCTAATAGTCACAAAGATGTTAGGCCACATTCAGAAGTAGTAAATAAATGGCTATTAAGAGGTCACGAGATCTCATGTGGATTTATTATTAGGCCCTGGACCTGTAACATTCCACCCTCTCTGAAATCATTGAAGTTCTGATCAGCCTGTGATCAAGCCAGTATGTCTTCCTCCCAGAGACTTTCAGGCACCATAGCAATGCCATGCTACAATGCTGTGCTCCAAAGCCAAGCTGTGTTTGGAGATCAGAGGACCAGCATGTGGATTCCAGAGAGAGGATTTATGTCATTAGGTTTGGCAGAAAGATCTTTACGTGCTGAGGCATCTTGCTGGCCTTACACAACCTATTCTTTTTAAAGATTTATTTGCTTTTATTTTATATGTGTGTGCACCAGGAGTGTGCCTGGTACCTGTGGAGGGTAGAAAAAGGGTGTTGGATCCCCTGGAACTGAAGTTACAGGTAGCTGTGGGCCACTCGATGTGGATGCTGGGAACCAAACCAGGGTCTTCTAGAAGAGTAGAAAGTGCTCTTAACCACTGAGCCGTCTCTCCAGCCCACATATTGCTTAATATATTAAAAAGAATGAATTTCTTTGGTAGAACAATGTATGGAGAAACAGCTGTTAGGAGCTTCTTGCACTTAACATGGTGAGCTATGTCAACCATTAATGAACATCTGGGGAAAAAGCAAATCAAGACCACAATCTCTCACTCAGCCAAGTGCCTGCCATGCAATCATGAGGTCTGAGTTCAGATACACAGTACCCACCACATAAAACTCAAGCAGAGTGGCATGCTAAACTCCAGTGCTTGGGAGAGTGGGGGTGATAGCAACAGGTGAGCCCCTCAAGTTCATTGCTAGCCAGTTTAGTGGAATGAGTAAGTTCCAGATTCAGTGAGAGATCTTGACTCTTAAGAATTAGGTAGAGATGGGCCAGGCGGTGGTGGTGCACACCTTTAATCTCAGCACTCGGGAGGCAGAGGCAGATCTCTGTGAGTTTCAGGCCAACCTGGTCTACAGAGTGAGTTCCAGAACCACCAGAGTTATTACATGGAGAAACACTGTCTTCAACAACAACAACAACTAGATAGAGATGGATTGAAAAAGCACCCAAAGTTGAGTTTTGGTCTCCATACATACCTACCCACACCCCAATGTATACGTGTGCTCAGACACAAACACACATAGCAGTCCCTCCTGCACACACCATAGTGAGACCTAACTTCACACCCATTAGGATAGCTGTGATGGGAAAGATGGACAGTAAAAAGTGTTGGTGAGGATGTGAGGAAACCACATGCTCTCACAGCTGGTAGGAATTTGAAACGTGCAGCTGCTGTGGCAGTTAGTGGGGTGATTACTCAAAAAGATAAGGTTAGACA